>NW_022589709.1:8539021-8625756 GCF_004348235.1 Phoca vitulina
GACTTTCCTCTTGTGATTGAGTTCTAGTTTCAAAGCATTGTGGTCTGAAAATAGGCAGGGGATGATCCCAATCTTCTGGTACCGGTTGAGACCTGATTTATGACCTAGGATGTGATCTATTCTGGAGAATGTTCCATGGGCACTAGAGAAGAATGTGTATTCCGTTGCTTTGGGATGGAATGTTCTGAATATGTCTGTGAAGTCCATTTGGTCCAGTGTGTCATTTAAAGTCTTTATTTCCTTCTTGATCTTTTGCTTAGACGATCTGTCCATTTCAGTGAGGGGGGTGTTGAAGTCCCCCACTATTATTGTATTGTTGTCGATGTGTTTCTTTGCTTTTGTTATTAATTGCCTTATATAATTGGCTGCTCCCATGTTAGGGGCATAGATATTTACAATTGTTAGATCTTCTTGTTGGATAGACCCTTTAAGTATGATATAGTGTCCTTCCTCATCTCTTATTACAGTCTTTGGTTTAAAATCTAATTTGTCTGATATAAGGATTGCCACCCCAGCTTTCTTTTGGTGTCCATTAGCATGGTAAATGGTTTTCCACCCCCTCACTTTCAATCTGGGGGTGTCTTTGGGTCTAAAATGAGTCTCTTGCAGACAGCATATCGATGGGTCTTGTTTTTTAATCCAATCTGATAGCCTGTGTCTTTTGATTGGGGCATTTAGCCCATTTACATTCAGGGTAACTATTGAAAGATAGGAGTTCAGTGCCATTGTATTGCCTGTAAAGTGACTATTACTGTATATTGTTTGTGTTCCTTTCTGGTCTATGTTGCTTTTAGGCTCTCTCTTTGCTTAGAGGACCCCTTTCAATATTTGTTGTAGGGCTGGTTTCGTGTTTGCAAATTCCTTTAGTTTTTGTTTGTCCTGGAAGCTTTTTATCTCTCCTTCAATCTTCAATGACAGCCTAGCTGGATATAGTATTCTTGGCTGCATATTTTTCTCATTTAGTGCTCTGAATATGTCCTGCCAGTCCTTTCTGGCCTGCCAGGTCTCTGTGGATAAGTCTGTTGCCAATCTAATGTTTCTACCATTGTAGGTTACATATCTCTTCTCCCGAGCTGTTTTCAGGATTTTCTCTTTGTCTCTGAGACTCGTAAGTTTTACTATTAGATGTCGGGGTGTTGACCTATTTTTATTGATTTTGAGAGGGGTTCTCTGTGCTTCCTGGATTTTGATGCCCGTTTCCTTCCCCAAATTAGGGAAGTTCTCTGCTATAATTTGCTCCATTATACCTTCTGCCCCTCTCTCTCTTTCTTCTTCTTCTGGGATCCCAATTATTCTAATGTTGTTTCGTCTTATGGTATCGTTTATCTCTCAAATTCTGCCCTCGTGATCCAGTAGTTGTTTATCTCTCTTTTTCTCAGCTTCTTTATTTTCCATCATTTGGTCTTCTATCTCACTGATTCTTTCTTCTGCCTCATTTAGCCTAGCAGTTAGCGCCCCCATATTTGATTGCACCTCATTAATAGCCTTTTTGATTTCTACTTGGTTCGATTTTAGTTCTTTTACTTCTCCAGAAAGGGTTTCTCTAATAACTTCCATGTTTTTTTCAAGCCCAGCTAGTATCTTTAAAGTGATGATTCTGAACTCTAGATCTGACATCGTACTAATGTCCGTATTGAGTAGGTCCCTGGCAGTCGGTACTACCTCTTGTTCTTTTTGTTGAGGTGATTTTTTCCGTCTTGTCATTTTGTGCAGAGGAGAATAGATTAATGAGAGAACAAAATGCTAGCAGGGTAACAACGTCCCCAGAAAATATACTCTAAACAAATCAGAAAAGACCTGAAGCAGTGGGAAAAGAAAGGGAAAGAGAGAAAAAGGAAAAGGAAAGAAAAAAAGAAAAAAGATAAAGATAAAGATAAAAACAAAGAAAAGCAGAACAAAACAAAAAAAAACAAAAACAGAATGTGATCAAATATGATCAGGCTGGATTATAGATCAGTGCCACACACTAGATTTTGGGTGTACTTTGGTCTGTTAAAAGAAAGTCCCTCCCAAAATTTTAAAGAAAGAAAAACTTATATATGTACAAAAATAAGGGTTGATATGATGAAGGGATGGAATATGACTGTAAAGATGGAAATTATAAAAAATTTTAAAAAAGGATTTGATAAGTTGTTTGAAAAAAGAAAGAAGAGGTTTAAAAAAAAAAAAGAAAGAAAGAAAAAAGGGAGAGAATGTGATCAGGCAGGGGAGTAGAAAAAAACCATACACTAGAGATTTAGAGTATATTTTGATCTGTTAGAAGAAACTATCTCAAGATTTTAAAGAGAGAACAACTTATATATATATGCCAAAAATACGGGTAACTACTATGAAGGGATAGAATATGACTTTAAAAATGAAAAATAAAAATGTTTTTTTTTTAAAAAAGGGATTGATAAGATGTTGGTTGAAAAAGGGAAAAAGAAAAATTCAAAAAAAAAGAAAAAAGGAAAAAAGAAAAAAAGACAGTTAAAAAAAATAATTAACTTTGAAAGACTAAAGAATCATGGTAAAAAAGCCATGAATTCTATGTGCAGTGTTCCCCTAGCGCTGGAGTTCTGCCGTTCTCATTGATCGGTAAACTTGGTCTTGGCTGGCTGTTCTCGCTGATCTTCTGGGGGAGGGGCCTGTTGCCGTGGTTCCCAAATGTCTTTGCCGGAGGCAAAATTGCCCCGCCCTTGCCGGTCCGGGCTAAGTAATCTGCTCGGGTTTGCTCTCCGGAGCTTTTGTTCCCTGCGAGCTTTCCGTACAGCTTTGGAGGCGGAGAGTGAAAATGGTGGCCTCCCAGTCTCCGCCCCGGCGGAGCCGAGAACTCGGGGTCCCGCTCCTCAGCGAGCCCCCAGAGAAAAGCCGTCAGTCACTCCCGTCTCCCCGGTCTCCGGCCGCACTCCGCGCTCACCCGGCCTGTGACCGCGCCTTTCTATCTGGCACCCGACCCCGGGTGGAGTCTCCAAACCCAGCAGATCCCCACGGTGCACTCCCGCACCTCTCCTCCCGGGGGAAGAAGGTGAGTCTCCCCGGATCTGCCGCTTGTTGGGTCCCTGCTGGAGGAGCAGTGGCCCGACTGTGCCGCGGATCACGGTTTATGGCAACCCCGAGCTGAGAGCCCGCGCCTGGGCTCCGTCTCTGCAGCCGGCTTCCCTGCTCCGATACCTGGGAGCTCTGCCGCACTCAGGCACCCCCGGTCTTTCTGTGACCCCGAGGGTCCTGGGACCACACTGTCCCGCGAGGGTTCCACCCCCCACTTCGCCACCAGAGTGACGTCCCTCAGCGGAGCAGACTTCTAAGAGTTCCAACTTTGTGCTCCGTGGCTCTATCACTTGCCAGAAGCGGCCGACGGAGGCCCCTCCCCCGCCGTCTATCCTCCCGAATATCGCCTCGGATTCACTTCTCCGCACGTCCTACCTTCCAGAAAGTGGTCGCTTTTCTGTTCAGAGAGTTGTTGCTATTCTTTTCTTTGATCTCCTGTTGAGTTTGTAGGTGTTCAAAATGGTTTGATCCCTATCCAGCTGAATTCCTGAGAGGAGACGAAATCCAGGTCTCCTACTCCTCCGCCATCTTGCTCCGCCCTCTCAATTAATATATTATTTATCAAGTATTTTACTTCTGTGTTGTTTTTCCAGCCACACAAGTAGATGACATCATCATCATCACTACCTCTTAGAATAAATTTTTATCCATAGTTACCTACCCCCCCTTTTTTTTTTTAACATTTCTTCTTAGATTTTAGACTTTTCTCTAGCAGTCTTTGTTGTGTTTCTCAAACCAAAGTATTATTATCCTAAAGCAACCTTAAATGTTCTCATCTAAATGTTTTCTCTCCTCTGCTTTCCCCATTTTTTCTGGAATACCAAATTTGTGTTGGAATTTACACCTTATCTTCTCTCTTCTAACTTCTTTTTATTTTGTTTCTCTTTGATTCTGTGTACTTCATTCTGAGTTAGTTCTTCAGTTCTGTCTTTTTTAGTTCATAAATAACCTCTTCAGAGGTGTCTGTTTAACTGATCCAATATATTTTAAATTTTACTTGCATTTTCTGTTTCTGACACTTCTCTTTGATTCTTTTTCAAGTGTTCTTGATATTTTTAATAGTCTTTTTTTTCCTCTGTGCTTCCAATTCCCTTTTTTTAGTTCCTTAAACACATTATTCTTTTCTTTTTAAAGATTTATTTATTTGAGAGAGAGAGAAAGAGAGTGTGTGAGTGAGCACGGGGGGAGGGGCAGAGAGAGAATCTCAAGCTCACTCCCTCCTGAGCATGGAGCCTTATGTGGGCTTGATCCATGACCCTGAGATCATGACCTAAGCCAAAATCAAGAGTCCGACGTTCAACCAACTGGGCCACCCAAACGCCCCTAAATATTCTTAATTTATATTTTAGATCATATGATTCTAGTCTTAACAGTCTTCAAATGTATGCTTTCATTTAATCCTCACCACAATTATGTCACTCTATAACACTCCATATTCTTACTTCTGGATAAGGAAACTGGGGCTGGGAATACCAAATAATCCATCCAAATCACAAATTTAATAAGTGTGTAGGCTGAGATTTTAATGATGGTCTGTTTGACCTCAGAAATGCCATTGATGTGATCAAACTTCATTTCACCATTCACTATTTATTGGGCTACTAATATATGTTCCATTAGATAGCATACTAGACTCTGAGTGCATTGAGGATGGGAATAATGTAACCTAATATTCAATACTGTATCACAAACATTTGTTGCAGAGCAGAAAAAACTGGACAAACTCAGTTAATATTTGTAGGATTACATAGTTATTGCCATAGGATCTCATTACTGCATCTCTTACTAGTGCAGATGCAGTAAGTTTAGAGGATCAATATAT
Organism: Phoca vitulina; assembly: GCF_004348235.1. Classification (NCBI taxonomy): domain Eukaryota; kingdom Metazoa; phylum Chordata; class Mammalia; order Carnivora; family Phocidae; genus Phoca; species Phoca vitulina. The sequence goes on from NW_022589709.1 coordinate 8,543,874, forward strand.
TTGCCTCAGTAACCCCAGACTGCCTCTGTAGTAGGATGTGAGGGCTAGTTCTATATTATCTTTGTTGTCTATACTTATATTTACTTCCATTCCACCACTTCAGGTGGTAGTGTTGGATTGTGGGTATCTTCCTGTACCTTTGCTTATTTGGACTTTTGTCTTAATTTATTCACTAATGCTAGTCTCTTTTTTCCAGTCCATCCTGAATACCACCAACACATTCTTTCTGAAGTAGGCTCTTATTATAAAATTGCTTGACTCAAAAACTTTCAGTATTACCTCTCTCTTTCCTTTAGTACATTATTTAAACTCTTCTCTGTGGCATTCACACCAGTCTTCAGTATGGGCCCAACCTTCACTTTCAGGCTTATCTTCCACTACTTCCCCACATAAAAACAATAGTTACTAATAACAGTTAATGCACTTTTTATGTGCCTGGTGTCATCTTAAGAGCTTGACATATATTATGTCATGTAATCTTTGAAACAAATCTAGGGATATGTACCAGTATCCTTATTTTATAGATGAGGACACTGAGGTTTAGAGGGCTTTAATTTGCGCAAGTTCAGACAGCCTAACAAGGGGTGAAGCTGTAATTTGAATCCAGATAGCCTTTCTCCAAAGATGATACTGCAGATCACCACTTTGCATTGTAAATCAAGCACATTGCTTACCTGTACCCTATTCTGAAACCAAAATCAAGCTTTTGTTGTGTCCCAAACCTACATTATACTGTTTTGCTTCTATTCTTTTGTTTAACTCTTCTGCAATGCCTCATGGGTCACATGTTACAGTCTACCATGGGCCCAACTTAAATTTCATTTCTTGCAAATCTTCCCTTATTTCTCAACTCCTAATGTACTGCATGTGCTCTTCCTTATAGCACTGTTGCAGACATATTTATTACCATGGTCTTTATCTGTGCTCTTTCTCCCTGGTTCAGGGATCAGTTTTTGGAGGGTAGATGATGTCTTTATTTCTTCTGCAAGAACTTGTGTGGGTATTTGTATGAGCAGAAGTTTAGATGCTGCTTCTGCCACTTGGTAGGGTGTGTGATCTTGAGCAACCTGCTTAATGCTCGATGTGGTGTCTGTTTCCTCTCTTGTAAGATGAAGATGACAACCTACTTCACAGGGCTATAAGGAGAGAGAAATAAGGTAACACACGTAAAGGTGCTGGCACTTAAGTGGTGTTCATCCATTGCTATATTCTGTTCTCTTCCCACTTCATATGAGTGCAGGACCTTGAATATATTGCGTATTTGGTAGAAGATGTTGAAAGAGTGAATGAATGCCCATTGTGTCTGTCATTGGTGGACTTTACCAGTGTGTTCTGCAATCTTTGATTGGGATTTTCTTGATGTTGCCCCCTCCTCCTCTCAAATAAAAGCTGCCAGCCTCATGGTATGTTTTTCAGGTTATCTTACTTTTTTAGGTAATAGTGGCTTTAATTGGTTCAAGAGATAAACTAATCCTTTCTGTTGAATTAGTTGTCTTATGTTTCTTTCTTTGAGGACAAGTAAGTCTTAATCCATTTCAGTGCAGAGACTCCTATAAATAATGAATCCTTTGTGGGAGTTTCTTGTCGGGTTTAAAGAGAGTTACTTTGGATATATGGGCTTTTTTTTTTTTAAGGATCCACCATGGCTGCTGTTCTCCTTATTCATGGGACTAAGCCTACTTCCATTTTTCCTCCTGTTGCTATGAGCAAATGGTATAGGGTTTGTCATTTAGATAGCAGGGGAATTTGAAACAGAATTTCTTCATTGCTGAGATCACTTTCAACATAACAAATGAGAAGTGAAAGCCTCTTTCCTTTGTGGGTGTCATATGGAATCAGTATGATCAGCAGATCACAATGGGTCCTGCCACACTGGATATAGGTTTCCATCTTTCCACTCAGTATCATTGTCTGCCTGCTGTCTGAGCAAGATTCAAGGAAGTTTTTGTTTTGTTTTGTTTTGTTTTTCAAGGAAGTTTTCTTGTTAGCCTCTGAAGTAAATCCAGGGTCCTTCAGGATATTCTTCATAGACATTATTCCATGTCTGTTTTTGTTTAGAAGATGGATTGAAATTTTTTTTTTTGGAGTCCACATATGGGCTCCAAAATAAAATGTTTTAAAAGGCATTGAAGTATGTGTGTGTGTGTGTGTGTGTGTGTATATATATATATATATATATATATATATATATATATATATGTAGCCTCTAAGGACCTAATTTTATTTGCTTATTAGTTTTCTTATACTCTGTTTATTTGATCCAGATTTAATAATAAGAACAGCTTTTATGAATGAATACCCTTAGAAAAAGGAAACGAAACTATCATTTTGGATGCTTTGTAATAGCTACACAATGCATACTTTTTCTACAAATGTTATCAAGTGAAGCAGTCTTTTATACAAAGCAAAATAAAGCTGTTGCTGTAATTAGTGTGAACATTCCAAACAAAACAAGGCTAATTACTGGATGGACAAAAAAAAGTGAATTTTGTGAAATAGGCCATCTTCCTTACAAGGTAGGTTTTTCTTTCTTTTTTTTTTTTTTTTTTTCCCTTTCTGTTCCTTCAACTCTGGAGAATAGGAATTTTGATGACATTAACACAGCTTATTAATGATCATTGTAAGTCACTCCATCCACCTAATTAAATCATCAGTTACAATTGGTTACAAGGGAGTATAATTTAAATGGAACTGTTCTGACAAACTAGATGCCACTTCACTCCTAAATATTTAATATTCCCTGTGGTTAGATTAATCGGAAGGTTTAAGGAGCCATTTAGCCAGGTCTTTCAAAGGCGAGTGACAGACATTTTTGACGCCTTTTTGGAAAAGGACAAATTAATTATAAATAAATTTCTGCTTAAACTCTTGTGTCATTGGGTATAATGCAGACTGAGAAATTATAATTAAAACAGTTTTTAAATTTCATTAGTAAGATAGCTGAGCCCCTGAAGGAAAATTGATTTAAGTACTTTATTAAGACCAGGAAGTAGAGTTAAAAAAATATACATCTGGTTGCATTAAAATAGTTCAGAAACTAGATAAGAGGCATAAATATTTTATCACTCAAGAAGTCTGTTAACTGAGCATTTACTATGTAATAGCACTAAGGTAGGTTGTGGGGATTTAGTTAACAAAATGGAATGATCCCTGCAATATTATAGCAGGAAACAGATCTTAATAATTACAAGTGTAATGAGTGCTACAAAGAAGAAAAGGGAATTGACAAATTTTTTAAAAAAGATTTATTTATTTCAGTGAGAGAGAGAGAGAGAGAGAGAAAACATGGCGGGGAGGGGCAGAGGAAGGGGAGAGAGAAACCCATACAGAGCTGGATGTGGGGCCTGATCTCAGAACCCTGAGATCAGACCTGAGCCGAAACCAAGAGTCAGACGCTTAACTGACTGCCCCACGCAGGTGCCCCCACAAAATTTTTAATTTGACACTTACCTATTCTAGGTCCTAAAAGGGAGAAAAGCCATGTAAAATTATGCCCGCCTTTCTTCTAGTCCTTGCCCTTTTTTTAATAAGTACTTGTTTGCCAAGTGGCTAGGTATAATTTTCGTATTTTTTTTTTCTTGATTTTATCCCTTTAGACAAGTTTGAATTATGTTTCCTCTATGGACTTGTGGGAAACAAAAGTATTGGTGTCCACTTCCTGGCACTTAAACAAGAAAAGGGCATACAGATTCTGCAGTGTCTGCTACCAGTAACAGTTCTTACTTGTAGTTGTTAGGGTCAATTTCATAGTTTCAGCAGACTGGAAGCTTCCACCTCAAATGGCCCCTAGGCTCTTAATTTGTTATTTCCATTGCTTCTCTAGTTGCAAACCGGAGCAAAGGAGCTTTTGGGCTCTAGGTGGGGGAAAAACGTGGTTGGCATCAAAAGTGAAACTGAGGAGGGAATAGGAAGTTAACATTTTATAACATTAGTACCTCTTCTTTACCTCTTGTTGAATTTCTCACTGTTTGCATTATGAATGGGGGCTATTTTTCTGTTGATTCCTACCGAATTCAAAGAAAGATTAGATATGCCACTCTGCTCTTTCTGGATGGCTTTTGTTATGAGATAGGTCTTGTGGATTGCTTCAGACAGAAAAGAAAGTATCAGATAAGTGAAAATTGGGGAGAGTTTTTCTGGCAGTAGAACAGCATGTCCAGAATTTTAGGAACTGTCATCCTTGAAGATTGAAGAGAAGTCCAATATGGTTAGAAGGGAGAAAAAGTTGTTTGAGATGAGCTTGGGGAAGTAAGATAAGCTTTATTTTTCCTTGCTTTGGACAAATGTAGAGATTATAGGTTCATGGTTGCCAAAAAATATCCCTTTTAATAAGTTTTTCAAAAAAAGTTTTAAATTTTAGAATAGTTTTAGGTTTGTAGAAGTTTGCAAAGATTGTACAGAGTTCTGCCTCATACCCACTTTCTCCTATTATTAACATGTTATACATTGGTATGGTGAATTTGTTACAATTAATAAATCAATATTGATATATTATTATTCATTAAATTTATAGTTTATTCAGATTTTCTTAGTTTTTACTAATGCTTTTTTTTCTTGTTCCAGTATCCTATCAAGGATACCATATTGTATTTAGTGTTATGTCTCTTTAGTTCCTTCTGGTTTTGACAGTTTCTCAGACTTTTTTTGTTTTGATGGCCTTGACAGTTTTGAGGAGCACTGGTTAGGTACTTTGTAGATTGTCCCTCAAATGCAATTTGTCTGGTGCTTTTCTCATGATTGGACTAGAGTTATGGGTTCTGGGGAGGAAGAGTACAGAGACTGTAAAGTGCCATTCTCATTACATTATGAAAAGGCACATACTTTGAACATGACTTTTCGCTGCTGATATTACCTTTAATCTTCTGGCTAAAATAGTGTCTGTCAGGTTTCTCCATTGTGTAGTTACTCTTTTCCCCCCTTTACATACTGTCCTCTTTGGAAAGTAGCCTACACTTGAGAAATGGGAGTTATGCTTTACTTTATGAGGGTAGAATATCGTACATAAGGTATTTAGAATTCTTCTGCATGGAAGATTTATTCCTTTTCCCCCATTTATTTGACTTTATTTATAAATTTTTTGCTCAAACTGTTCCAGCTTTGACCATTGGGAGCCCTTTCAGTTGGCTTCTGTCCTTTGACTTGCCCTTATTATGTTCTTTTGTTTTTACTTTTGTTTGTTTGTTTGCTTTTAGCACTTTATCTTCTGGCACTGTAAGATTCTTCAGGCTCATCTTGTATATTCCCTACTTTGGCTCTTGAGGCAGTCATTTCTCCAAGGATTGTTTGTTCCATTTTTTGAAGAATGGCATTAGAAACAAAGATCTGAGCCTTAGATTTACTCATCGCTACAGGGATGTTCTGCTTCTAGGCCTTCTTAGCTGACAGAGGAAGAAAATAATATGTGTATATACTAACTGTGTATACATACATATCTGTAAGTACTTCTATATGTATCTATTAATATTATGTCAAGGTAAACATGTTAATACTGATGTCTCCAACTGTAATCCATTACTACATGATCATTCTGGTCTCTCTTTGTAACCTCGCATTTGTACAGTGACAGACTTGGCTTCTACCATGTGCCATCTATTTACTGAATTGTTCAATTCCAGTACACATGCATGGTGGTTTAAGAATCATCCCTGCTGTTCCCCCCCTCCTGTTTTCTTGATGCAGAGGACATGTATTTGAAGGTGGTTTGAGTTGAATCTTCAAACGCCTGCCTCCCTTCTTTCCTTCCTTTTCTCCATCCACTCATCCATCCATTCATTTACCCATTTATCCAGTAAATACATATTTATAGAGCTAAGTAAAGCACATTGACTCTAAGAGACAGTGTTGCAAATGGTAGATTTGGGTAAACTAGTGCTATTTATTATAGTAGACTATTTCTTAACCTGATTCTATTAGCTGACTTGCCAGATTAATCTGACTTCCATTCTTGTAATATTCACTGTAAGTTCTTTTGCTTCCTGAAGGCTCTCAGGAAGCCGGCAATTCTTTATTATACTTGTGTCTATTTACTCCCACCATTTGAATTTTGTATAATAAAAGACAGTTGTTTTTATTTCTAAATTTGTTTGACATTTTTCATTTTATTGTAATTATGTAATTTAACAAATATTACACAAATTAATTAAATTAGACAGTAAGAGTTAAAAACTACATTGGATATTTTATAAAATCTCAAAGAAGAGAATATATAAAGAGGTCTATGAAATTGGGGTGGGCAAGATGACTACAGAATATTGGGAAAATTTATTAAAAATCTAGAAGTGTTCTATGCCGGCAGTGCTACACAAGTGTTTTCAAGTTCTCAAACAACTTCAAAGAAACAAATACAAGGAAACAAAGGTGATGTGCTATGGGAGCCGTTTATGAAGGAAAGACCATGTGCATTTCAGTTGTTTGTAGACTCACACCAAAGAAAAGGCGTTGGTCCTTTACCAAAGATTCACAATTAATGTATGTTTATAAGTTAACATAATAATCCTTTACTGACTTTTTGTGATTTATTTCTCAACATTTATCCCAACTGCTTTGGAGGAGAGGGTTACCACTACAGTTTTATTCTTGAGGTATGTTTGAATTTAATAGACTTTTGTGGCTTAGTTGCAAAAAACAGTCACCACTAAAAATTTGTATTCAGAATTATAAACAATAGTGGTGAACATTTGAGTTAGCACCTTTGGAATTTGTGCTGGACACCTTGCATCTGCTCCTTTCAATCCACTCTCCAAGTTTCTCTCCTCTGTGTGTAGGAGACTAATCTATAGAGATTATATCAGTAGTGATCCCTTGCCCTCTGGCTTCCAGCTGGATTAGGCTAATGTAGTCTTTCTGTAGGAGACTGGAGAGCTGGAGAAGAATGAGGCCTGAGGAGTGGTTCTTCTGGTTTCCTTCTTGCAAGGTCGCCTTCAGCTAGATATGTCCCCCAAATACAGGTCACTCAAAGAAGGATTCTGCTACATCACCCTCTTTTCTTCCAGGTTTTGGCAACTGCTCCCAATCCTTCTTTGACCTGAGGGTGGTAATATCTCCATCTGCTTTTAGATCCAGGTTTAGATCCAGTAGTAGATCCAGGTTACTACTCTTCTCCTTCTGTATATCCACATCTCTGTGCATCAACCCTTTATAAATAAATATTCTTCAAATTATTCTGAGCTCATCCATAATGCGTATACTGTAGTCTGAAATACAATATAATGAAAAATAGGTAGGTATTGGTGGGAGTAGGCATTGGAAAAAGTAGGTTCTTTATTCAGTGATGTCCTTATTTACTGACTGATCTCTGATTAATCATTGAACTTTTCTCAATTTTTGTTTCTTCTTAACCTACCAAAGGATCTAAGAGAAGTATTATACATTTGGAAGGGGAAATGCAACTCTTCCTCTCCTAAGTCTTCATTCAGGTAGGGAAATTAAAGAGAACTAGCATTTGTTGAGCACATACCAGGCATTGTATCAAGCATCTTGTTTCACTCTTACAAAACCCCATGATATGTGGTGTTAGTCCTATCTCACCAGTGGTGAAACTGAGACTCAAAGCTGCTAGGCTAGCCATACAACTAAACTATCAGTTGTCTTAATTTATGGCTGTATCTCCAGTACAGCTCAATGTTTAGCAGAGGTTGGTGTTTGTTAATGTTTGCAGGAAGAATGGGTATGGGGAAAGGTAGAGAAAGGGAGGCAGCTTTTGGATCCAGGTCTCAGTGACTTCAAAACACACTGTACTGTAGTTAACAAAACAGTAATTTTAATTTTTTTAAATTTAACATTAAGTAAATGATCTAAAATCCTTTTTTATGGTTTTATCAAGGTATACTTAATATATATTAGTTTCAAGTATATAGCACATTGATTCAGTATTTGAATACATTGTGAAATGATTGCCACAATAAGTCTAACTAGACTTATCTCTCATCATACAGAGTTACAGAATATTTTTCTTGTGATGAGAACTTTTAAGATTTACTCTCTTACAACTTTCAAATGTGCAATACAGTGTTACTAACTATAGTTGTCATGCTGTACCTTATATCCTCATGACGTATTTATTTTATAACTGGAATTTTGTACCTTCTGGCTCCCTTCACCCATTTCTCCCACCCCAGTTCCCTGCTTGTAGGAACTACCAATCTGTTCTCTGTCATATTATAATCCTCACAGGCTAGAGTGGTGTTGCTAGTAGAGCCCAAGGAATGGTTGGACCTACTTAGTGTTCTTGACTTACATGAACTTTTTTTTTTTTAAGATTTATTTATTTATTTGAGAGAGAGAGAGAGTACAAGCAAGGGGAGGGGCAGAGGGAGAGGGAGAGAAAAAGTCTCAAGCAGACTCCCCACTGAGCACAGAACCCGTCCTCGCAGGGCTGATCCCAGGCCCGGAGATCACTACCTGAGCCAAAACCAAGAGTCGGACACTTAAACCAGGTGCCCCTCAACTTAAATAATAGACATCACATTTTCCTTAATATACATTTCTTGATCTGTTTTTCTTGAATAGATTTATGGTTTTTTTTTTTTTTTTTTTTTTTCTGGTTGGGGAGGAGGTAGTGATTTTCCTGTTATTACATCCTTTTTGAAGTAATGCTTTTATTTTTCAGGCGCTTAAGCCATTTACATTTCAATATTGGTTTTTTTTTTTTTTTTTTTTTGCTTTAGCATTTTGAAATTAAATGACTGTATTATCTTATACATACCTTTGATTTAAAAAGTTTTGGTAAAGTCCTTTTACAGCATTGCAAAGCAAGTCAAGTTGTGCAGGCAATGCTCACGTGGCAATCTCTTCATCTGTCTAGATGTTACAATATGGAGAAATAAGATGAGCATCACATTGTTTGCTGCTGAGGGCATTTGAAGTGGATGACTTCTAGGATTTGGCTTGTTGCTTATGTTAATAGACAAAATTACTATCATGTAGAGGTTAGTCATTTTCTTTAACACCATGTATGTATAAAACACACGTGTGAGTAGACGTGTATGTATATGTGTGTGTATGTGTGTATTTGTATTTCATCCTGTTACTGTTAAGTCACTTGCCGAAAAGTAATTTCATCTCTCTTGTGCAGGTACTGTGGTAGCCTGGGTAAAGATAAACCAAGGTGGGTTCAAAGGACCTTTGTTGGTGAATGTGAAAATCTAATGGATCAACTGTAATGACTGTCCTGCCCTTTTTATTCTGAATTTTACTTGGGCTAAGGACTTGGGAGCTTGATAGCGGTTAGAAACTTCAGACAGATCTTATAAGTGTTGGGTCTGTAGGGAAGTTCCAAGCCAAACACCATAAACATTGACAAATTTTTGTTTTAGTTCTGTTGCATTTACATGATGGATTGTGAAAAAAAAAGGGTATGAATGTGATAGTTTAGTTTCATATTAATCAGATCCTGTTTTATTGCCATTACAAAAACTTCTGGGGTCATGATCCTGGGGGTCTGTGATTCTGAGTCTCATAAATATGATTTTATAATGTCTGTGTGAAATTATTAATATTAATTGCTTGTGGTTTTCCCTTGGTGTTAAATTCTTCATTGCTATTTGTGGTTTATTCTGAATTCTGTGGTTAGATTTTATGGTGTTCCTGAGATTGTGCACTGAGATGGATTTCTGAGTTGCTGTGTACCATATTGAGAGGCATACTGGCTTTTTAGCCTCTGAGCAATTGTCCAGAAACAGAAATGCTTAGTATTTAATTTTTTCCCCTTGTGCCCATAAATTTTCCTCTGTGGGGATTTCTTGGGCCACTTTCTTAATCTAAAGCTCAGTTTCTTTCTGTAAAGCAAAGATAATAGCAGTACCTACTTTGTAGGGTTGTTGTGAAGATTAAATACGCTAATGTTTGTAAGGGGATGAGTCTGATGTGTGGCATTTAGTAAGTGCTAAATAAATGTCATCCACAAAAGCCATTGGTACTCTCAGAATTAGATGATAGGCTATAGCAAAACTCATTGTCATTTTAATTTGCCAATGTGAGCATTTGTGTTTCTGTACCTTTTTTTTTTTTTTCTTTCACTCAGACATGCTTAGCCCTAGACATCAGCATCAGGTAATAAATAGCAACCCCTGAAAGGTCTATTAATTTTTAGAGGCCATGTATGCACCACTGAGTAAACTGGCTCTCTTTGGCTCTCTGAATGATATCCTTGGGGAGGTAACACTTTTTTTCCAAAAGGAAAAAGTGGTTTATTCCTTTCTCACTACTATTTTCAGACCCATTAAACTCTAAGTAATGGTAAGGCTTCCATGACGGCTTTGAGGAATACAATATACTTTCTATTTTCCCTCCAAAGTGCCTATTACAGCTCTATCACTGGGTTGTTTGTTCTTTGATTTCATCAAAGAGACTAATACCATCGAGGCTAACAAAGTCCTCTTTCTCTCATAGTGTCTTTCTGTTATCTCACTTAACATTTACTGATTATAAAAAAGTTAAATCACAAAAGTGTTTAATAAAATAGTTAAATATAAGAATTAGATAAAATGAAAAGCATAGCATCTGTCAAAGGCTTAAAGGGCATGTTGGATTTTTTTTTTTCAGTGTATACAGCTAGAAGAAATACCAATTTTCAGGGTAACTCCTGGATTGTGATTAGGAAGGAGGAGGAGAGAAAGGGAAGGGAACTGTCCTTCAGGTGGAAATAATTTTCAGGATATCTAGTCTGCCATATTGCTGCCAATGAAATGTATGAAAACAAAAAGGCAAGTTATGCCTTATGAATTTTAGTAACTAAGATTAAATACTAAACATGGGCTGTAGTCTGTCTGCCTGTTTATTTTCATGGGTAATATTTCTTTCTTACTTCACCTATCACTTCACCTGTGAAATGATGGGAGAACCTTTTCACAAATTCACAGCTCTTTAAAAGGACAGGTGTGTTGACCACAGCTAGTAAAGGCCTAGCATTTAGTGGTTCACCTTGCCCCCATTTGTGTTGGTCACTGATTTTCGACAAGTGGACAATTGTCTGGTAATTAATGAATTCACACTCAGATTTCTAGGTAGAGTTTTACCAGTGACCTTCATCTTCGAGCTCTTTTGTATGAAAACTTCAGGATTAATATGATGCTTCCACTGAACCCTGGGTGGAAGAGGGACTTACTTTGGGTCTACTAAAACTTCTGAATGATACCGAGGGAGGTCACTTGTCAATGCTGATTATGATTTTACTTACAAAAACTTTGATTTACAGTAAAACGTGCTAAATCTTGGAGAACCCAACCCTTTAAAGACTGCTGCAAGTAGAGGATATTGTGACATGTCTGCAGAAGGTTTTGCTCAAGGTCCTCCATTACTCTGGAAAATGCTTATTTTATTTTATTTTGGTCTTTTCTAGTTACACCTGATCTTGGTGAGGTTTCTTTTTCTCTGCTCCTGGCCAGGCTGCCATGCTCTACATCATTAACCCTAAACTCTGGGGAACTGATCCCCTGACAGCCTCTTTGATATTAGATTAGATTCCTTCCAGGCTGCATTTAATTGACTGAGTTCCTAGGGGGAATAGCTGGTTCCTGTTTCCTCTGTCTGTTTTACTTGGCCACTCTTCTTTAGTAGCTGGCTTGCAAATTCACTGTGCCTCTGTGAAGAAGGAAGTGTGACAGATGAAACAAATGCCTATGATTCTGAATTCTCCTCCCCCCCTTCTAGTAACATGTCTACAGTTAGACCTGTCAATGAGCATCTTTGTTCTTTTTGAATCCTCTTCCTCCAAGTAATAAGAAAATGACTTCTTTCTTTTCTCTTATGTCCTTTGCATTGCACCTTATCTATTTTTCTGAAAATGAAAGAAGAGAATACTGGTAATTAGAACACCAGTTCTTTTTCCTTAGCTCAGATGTCTTTACTTCTGTTTTTAAACTTTTAAAATCTTTTCCTTTTTTTTTTAAGATGTATATTTCTTTTTTTTTTTAAGATTTTATTTATTTTATTTATTTGACAGAGAGAGAGATAGAGAGAGCAGGAACACAAGCAGGGGGAGCGGGAGAGGGAGAAGCAGGCTTCCTGCCGAGCAGGGAGCCCGATGTGGGACTCGATCCCAGGACCCTGGGATCATGACCTGAGCTGAAGGCAGACGCTTAACGACTGAGCCACCCAGGCGCCCGGAAATCTTTTCCTTTTTTAAATGACTCTAATATTGTTAACATTTTTGCTGATCTTTCATTTTCATGCAGTGATCAAAAAATTAAAACCACCTTGTTTTCTCCCAAATTTAAAAATAATATGTGCTCAATCTCAAAAATTCAAACATTATAGAAATGTATAATAAGGAAAATAAAAAATACCCATAATAATAACACTCTTTTCCTCCCCCAAAACTTAATCTTTATTTTTTGATGTCTAATTCTCCTGATTTATGTGTGTGTACACACATTATATATTATAAAATATATATTATATATACAATGTTGATTTTTAATGGTAATACTATCACCTTCCAACAAATTAAAATAAGTCTGGGGGAGTGGGTAGTTAAAATTCATGCTTGCTTCTCCTCTAAGACATATCTAGAGGCCCTTAAGCAAACACCCTGGAGTCTAGTTTGAATTGAAGATTTATAATTGGTTGAAATATTTAAAATCTGGTTGAGTCACTGAAACCCCTCTTTCTAAGTCCCTTCCATCACCCAGTAGAGCTCTGAAATGTTATACATGTTCCCTGATGTCACCAGCTGCTGATGTCAGCCTCTTTATTCTCTGCCCTTGGCCTTCATTCTGTCTGGTGTGTCTCCCTTTGATATGATGGTTCAGGGTTAAGACCAAACTGATTGTTGAGTTTGGACTTTACTACCTCTGTGGCCCTGAGAACATGTCTTGATCTACAAAATGGGAAGAATGTCAGTTATTATGGTTAATTTTTGAATTTCTCACTGTGTCTGAATAATCACAATTGAGAGTTTATGAGAGACCCATTTGCAAAGCACTAGTTCGCCTTCTCCTTAAGAAAGAAACAGAGCTTTGATGTAGGGATAAGCTGGGCAATGATTAGATGTACCTCTCAACTCCCCAAACTGTGTTCACCCTAAAACCAAACTGTTTAAGCTCACTTTGCCTCCCCACCATGCCCAATGTTATGATAAATTTTATAATTTGTTTTTTCTCCTGATATAAGAAAATGAATTAGTTATACTTCAGGCCCAGGGCTTTTGATGGTGACTTTGCAGATATACCAATGAATTAAAAATAATTTTGTGTCAGTCAATAGACTACTGCCAGAGTGATGCTTTTAAGTTTTTTTCCTGAATCTCTAAGTAAGATAAAGTAGCTGAGCCAATAATAACAGCCTCTCTTTTTCGTGGGTCTTGGCATGAAATAACCCCATGAGGAATTTTTCTTACCCTTCATTCTGGTGTGTAATCCTTGGAGGAAAGGCACAGGGAGAAGCTGGTCCTGCTCAAGTGAACATAAATTGTGAGAGGATCTTTAAATTCTCTGAACTCTAGATACAGACTAGAGCTGTTGAAATTCATCTATGACATCAAGAAAAAGCCCCAAGACCTAGTAGGATCTTGATATCATTTGGATCCCAAATCTACTCAAGTCCTGTAGCTCCTCCAGGGATGGGAAAGATGTTTCTAGAAGAATCATAACATCAGGCACACTGTAAGCTACATCTATCCCAAAGCATGACATGCATGATTCTTGACACCAAGGATGGACAAATAGATGAAGGGGGCTTGGAGATTGGTGATTACCATCTTTTTTCTCCTTTGTTCTAACATAGCAAATAAATGAGCTCTGTGTGTGTGTGTCCCATTTCAAAACTGCATAATTTGCATAAACCGTGTGGGGTAGCTAAGAAAAGTTAAGAGAGGTGGGAAATGAATGGCATTAGCCCACGCAAGTCATTCTACAGCACCTGTAGTGCTGTGTACCTGCAGACACTTACAAAAGTGATTGCTGTCATGGTGGTAGATGGTTCTGGCACCTTTCAGAGGCTGCTTGTTTCTTTATTCATATCCTTTTCCTGATTCTAATGGATCCCTGTCACTCCATTACACTGTAAGTTATCACCGTCTTCATCTGTGGTGACCTCTTTATTCCCAAAGCTAATGATACTGAGTCCCTGAGGTGGGGAAGAGAGGAATGCTCTATTCACAAGAATTAACCCTTTTAATTTGGCTCTTCGAAGGTTGCAATGTTTGATTTGCTTTTTAAATTTCTAATTGCCCCAACCTTGAAAAAAATTGAAAATAAATCTTTTTAGGGACTCTGTTGGAGGGTAACTCAAATAGCATTCACCCAATTTCATATTTAAAATTCTTTCCCTCTTTATGCTAATCAGAGACTCAGGATGGGTTAAACACTTTAGTTCTTTTTATTTTTAGATGACTTTATAACTTATTAAAATATATTTATGTCATGTCTATTTTATGCCAGGTATTCTTTTAACATTGAGAAAATATAATTTCTATGTGCTAATGAAGTGCTTGTATCAGTGGGAGAAATAGGAAATAGAGTTCCAAGTGGAGGACAGAAAGTATAGGACCAAGCCAGGAATAAGTCTAGAAGGCCAGGGAGACTGGAGAAGAGTGAAGAGCGAGCAGGGTGGCCCAGAAGAAACCAGATTGTATAGAGCTCTGTAGGCCATAGCAAAGAGTGTGGATTCTAAATCTACTGAGGACCATTCCTGTTTAAGAACTATCCCAAAGTTATCAGGACTTGTCTCATTGTCACTTCTCCCTGGAGATCTATCAGGGCTTCTCATACACCATATTGCATTCATTGTAAGATGAACTTTTTAAAAATATTTTTTATATCTCTGAATTTGGGATATGACCAGCAATCAAGAATGTCTTAGCATAGTGTCATAGTTTATTTGATATCATTTGTCTTTCCTGGTGGTAAATAAAATAATGGGGCATCTTATAATTGGTGATGTCTTTGGTTTGGTGAAATATGGTATGTCTAGGTTTCTAAAATGATTTACCGTTGACCTCTTTTTCATCTCCCTAGCTTCATAGTGACCTGATAGAATAGTGCCACCATCAGAAGCTTTTAAGTATTAAGGCATTTTCTTATAGTGAGAATGGATGCCTTTTAACCATACACACTTGAGAATCAGTCCTCCTAATTGTGCATTTTCATGATGATTGACTGGAAATAGGAATGTAGCTTATAGCTCTGGGACAGAGTTTGTCACATGCAGAGCTAACTGGGCCACAAAGTAAATGAATCCACTATCTTGACTTTGTTGCTAGTTTGCACTAACTGAGCTAAGCAAATAATAATAAACGATCTGTGGATTTGGCATGTTTTCTGAATTTGTGTTTAACTTTGATGATTCTTGCATTTCCTTTTGAGGTTTTTATTTTTTTATTTTATTTATTTATTTTTTTAAGATTTTATTTATTTGACAGAGAGAGATAGCGAGAGCAGGAACACAAGCAGGGGGAAGTGGGAGAAGCAGGCTTCTTGCTGAGCAGGGAGCCCGATGTAGGGCTTGATCCCAGGGCCTGGGATTATGACCTGAGCCGAAGGCAGATGCTTAATGACTGAGCCACCCAGGCGCCCCTCCCTCTTGAGGTTTTTAAACTGTGTACGGGATCCCTTTTTTTTGGTGACTGGACCTACGGAGTTCCCCTATTAAAATAATTGGTTGCTTTCTTTCTCTGCTACAGATTCTGAGCTCCCTGAGGGCAGGGACTATACCATTCATTTCTGTATTTTTAGTGCCTACTAGAATGCCTTGCTCATGGTAGGTATTCAATAAAAAATGATTAAGTGGATGAAAGGACTCACAGTTCACGACTTCATGTAGCTTATGGTCTGAGGAATAGCTTGCTTCTTAACATATTGAAAACTTAAAGAGATTCCTAGTTTAGTAGGGCCACACGTGTGTGCTGCAACTCACACATAAAAATAAAGTGGCTCTCTTTATGATATATATAATTGATCTCATCTTATTCTTGGACTCCCATTTCTGTTGACAACAGAAAATATTTAAACTTCATGTTTAAAATTAATCTCTTCCAGTATAAAACAATCTTTGGGTAAATAGCTCAAAGTTCAGGAACTTATCAAGTCTATTCCTTTCTTTTTTTTTTAAGGTTTTTTATTTATTCATTTTGAGAGACAGCGAGAGCACAAGCAGGGGAGAGAGGGAGAGGGAGAGGCAGGTTCCCCACTGAGCAGGGAGCCTGACGCAGGGCTCTATCTCAGGACCCTGAGATCATGACCTGAGCAGTGTTTTTTGGGGGGACCGACATCGTATTGGTCCCAAACTGCCATGGTGTGAGGAATCCCAAGCCAAACAAAGAAGCCATGCATGTGTTTCCAGCTGACATGAGCTACAGCTGACTTCTCTAGTTGATAGCTACCACTGACAGCCAGACATCTGAGTGAGTCTTCAAATGCTTCTAGACCTCATCTCTGAAGTCTTCCAGCAGAGACTTCAGCCAACAGGTAGCAGAGCCAAGTTGGCCATGTTGTGTCCTAAGTTTCTGACCCACAGAATACATGAACATAACAAATAGTTGTTTTAGGCCACTGAATTTTGGTATAATTTGCTATGTAATTCTAGTTATACAGCCCTTTCTCCCCCCTCTTTCTTTTCCCTCCCTCTCTTCCTTCAAAATACAAATTTCTTCAAAGATTCAGAATATTTGAAAGATAGTCTTAAAAACAAGGGGTATTACTTCAGGACCATAATTAATGAGTATTTTAGTCATGGGGTATTTTGAAAATGTGTGTTATGAAAAAGCATTCACTTTTTTTTTAAAGACTTTTGTTAGAGCCAAATTATATGAAAGGTTTGTTTTTTTTTTTTTAAGCTCAGGACAGTACCACCAGCCTCACCCCAGGCCAGAAGCAATTTTCATTAGAGAAAAAAATGCTTTTCATTTCCTCAAATGGTAATATGTGCACCCAAGTAAGTACAAAGTTGAAAGTCAAAAGTTGTGATACAGCTGGCTGCATTACTTGATCTCTATCTTTATGTTAGTCGCATGATTATTGGAGTTCGTTGTCACAGCAGGGCGGGGAAAGGACATGGCAGCATCAGAAGGAAATTACATTTGCTAAAAAATATGGGTGAAAATGTCTTCAGCAATTACCACAGGTCATCTGTGCTGCACACAGCAAATGGCAGAGAAAAAGGGCTTCCTGTGGGAAGGAGCAGAGAGGAGGATTAGAATTGGGCTACTGTGCCGTGCAGAATCAAAAGAGACCCCCCGTGATGCAGGCTTGGAGTAAACAGCGATATTAGTATAATGGGCTGTAATAAATTACTAGTGGTTTTAAGATTTCTGTTTCATTCTTTCAGGTCAGCAAAAATGCCATTGTCTTTCCTTGCTTTGTGTCATCTGCACTACCCTTTTAGACCCAGATGATTCCCATTCTATTCCAGCTGGCTGCCTTTAGATTTTTGAATTAGCACTCAATATACTTTAATTCAATTTGGAAACTAATGGTTGCCTGAACTTATTTAGCCCATCCAATCAAGCATCTTGAAGTGCAATTCTGATTGAGGCAGTTTTTCTAATTACAGTTTTAATTCTTCATTTTTCTATCTCTCGAAAAAATTAAACTCTGCTCTATTGGTGACTGTAAAACTCTAGGTAAGCAGTATAGGGAAGTAGAATCTAAGTGGTTCTTCTAAATTTTTTTCTGGTCAAGTGGAAAGATAAGTATTAAATAATGTTAGATTTATGTCAATTGTAACAGTCTTGTGTATAACTCAGCTTCTTTTTACCCAGATTTTAGGGGTGGTGTGGAGGTCAAATTGTGATTCTCCATCAGAAAAAATGAAATTAAGACCTAAATTGACATGGTCAACCAATCAGAGAGGTGTTTCTCTTGTAACCTAGTTTCCAGGGGTTTTAAAAGGGTTCAGATATTTGCATTTTAAGGACAAATTCAGCATCTTTCTGCTTCAATAAGCTAAGTATATATTCTCCATGTCCCTTTGTTTGCTTTTTGAAAAGCTCTTTCTTCACAGTGGGCGAGAATGCTGGAAGCCAGAACAGAAAATGAATTACCGCTCTCTCCTCCTCCTCCTCCTCCACCACCACCACCACCACCACCACAGAATGTTATTTTCCTGTGTTAGCAAGGATAAAGTATCTGGACAGCCTTTTAGTTGAGCAATGTTTAATCAACTAGAGTATATGGTGGTAGCTCTTTTCTGGTCTGTTCATCAAGCTTTTCCATCTCTCCCTTTTGGGTACTTTACCAAGCTTGGCCCTTTGAATAGAGGAGTGGCTGGAATTATGGTCAGGGCTTGGTTCTTTTATCTATCTCCCTTGCAACAGAAATTAGTCCTAAGCATGGGCTCATGAACCATGCAAAGACCAGCAGAGTTTTTAAATGATAATTGGTACACAGACACTGGGACAAAGAGGCTCACATTTTCTGATAAGGGTACTTGTTTTGGTTGTGGTTCCCATGTTTTCTGCCATTCTAATTTTAGAAAAAGTGACACATAAATGCAAAGAGAAACAGTGTTGCAGTGATGGACGACAGATAAGAGAGAACATGTGTATCTCAACAGCTTAGAGTTGCTATTTTTTTCCTCCAGGTCCTAGATTTCTGCAGCCTTTCCATTAATTTCATAATGTACTCCAGTATTCAGCTACATTACCAACATGTTTCTCTTGTGCAAAGGTTCTGTGACCTGCAACGAAGTCATTTTTAAATTGGCTTGCACAGGAAGGGATGTGCATTACCTTCTGTCATGAGAGATACATGGGACTGGCCATTCCTATTACCTTTTTTTAATACTCTTATCCTCTTTCTAGAAATTAATTCAGGAGATCTTTTTTAACAACCTACTGTGTATTGTTTATTGAGATTGTGAAGACCATAAGAAAAGAATTCTACTCTTAATGAGCACACAGACTCTTTAGGGAGACCGACATGTAGATAATCACACAATAGGCCATATTACCTAAAATATTCTGCAGAGCACTGGCCCTGCAAATTATTTTGTGAAGAATGGGATTCCTGGCTTCAAAACTTTCATGACTGTACAAATTTGGAAAATATATTAAACTATAATCTCTTTTTAAGTTTCACAGTACATATAAGATCTCAGAAATATTACAGAAATGCTATCTCTTTAGCTAAATATTTCACAACTTAATGAAAATGAAAACCCTTGGTACCTAAATGACCTATTGATATTCCATGCGACTATAACTCCTCAGAAAGTATTTGAATAGAGATAGTTATGGGAGAGTGGAGATGGGAGAATTAATTCGCCTTTGGAGGGGATGGAAATGGCTTCAGAGAGGAGGTAAGAATTTGAATTGGGAATTAATGAGTGAGTTCACCAGCTTAGTAAAGGGAAAAGGTATTGTGAAACAAGTTACAAGATGTGAAGAGGCAGAGATATAAAAATAAAACTATGGTTTACTGGGAATATATAACATCCCATGGGACTCCAAAGGGTATAGAACAGAATAATAACCAGACAGAGATAAGAAAGGAAAAGAAGATTGGGAAATGTAGAGTGTCAAGACAGTTGGAACTCATGCTATAGTGAAGAGCTACTGAACATTCTTCTGTGGGGCATGCATTTTATTTCAGTCATAGCCCTTAAAATTTTGGAAAAAAAATTTTTTTTTATTATCTAGGGCATTTTTCCCTACTGAAGTATTTTAAAATTTTGCTTATTGGCAGAGTGAACAGACTAAAATGGAGGGATCTAGTTTAGAGAGAATGAGTTTTTTTTTTTTTTTTTTTTAAGATTTATTTATTTGAGAGAACTAGAGAGAGAGAGAGAGAGAGAGCGTGCAGTGGGGAGGGGCAAAGGGAGACTGAGAGCGAGAATCTCGAGCAGACTCCCTGCCGAGCAGAGCCCTATTAGGGGCTTGAGATTCATGATCTGAGCCAAAATTAAGAGTCAAACGCTTAACCAACTGAGGCACCCGGGCACCCCTGAGTTTTGTTTTCTTCTAGTCTCTAAAAGTTTATCCCCTCCAATATTCTATCTTATTTATATAAAACCTGGTTTTAAATTGGAACATGCTTGGTGATAAACAATTAATACCTTCTGGTGTGAACCATTAAGGATATTTGCATTTTAATAAGCTCTATTTAAGATAAAAATGATTCTCAAGTCCCCTCCATTCCATTATACCAGTTTAAATTCCTCTGAAACTGATTTAGAATTCCATCTCCTCCCTAACATCTTTCTCATCAAATCTACCCACTCATTCATTTAATAAGTGTTGTCTGAGTGCTTGATGTCTGTTAGAATCTGTTGGGTCCTAAAAATCTGCAGTGGGAGAGCTCCCAGTCTCAGTGATCTCTGAGTCTAATGGAGAGACAGAGAAGCAGACAGAATTCCAATATGATACTATGATTAGGGTAGATATAATAATCAGAGGAGTAGTTAGGTAGAATACCTACTAGGTTTGTGGTATACATCTCTTCCTTCTGTTTGTGTGAGGGGTCAGAGAGGGCTTCATGGAAGAAATGACATCTAAAGCTGAATGCAGAAGGATGAACAGGAATAATCCAGGCATAAGAAAGTGAATGAGCATGAGGTCATTCTGAGCAGAGAGAAGAGAATATACTAAAGACTGGACAGGAGACCTAAGTGTTCAGTTTGGCCTTGAATACAGGGAGGATTTGAAGGAGATTAAGACTGAAGAGGCAGGCAGAGAACGAAGGACTCTCATATTATTTACAGTCATTTGATTTTTATCCTGAAGTCTATGGGGCATCATCAAAGTGGTTTAAGCATGGATTTGATTTGTATTAAAAAACACTAATCCAGGATAAGTATTGGGGGTGGAGGCAAGGAAGGAAGCTTCAAAGGCTCCTGAAATAGTCAAGGCTAGAGATGTTGGTGCCCCCACCCAGGGGAGAGGCAGTGGTGATGGAAGGAATGAGTTGAAGAGAGATGGAGAAGGGGGAGAAGATGGGATTTGGTGTTTGATTGGATATAGATATGAAGGGGAGGGAGGTGTGGAGATCTGAGAGGATTTTTTATCATGTAAAGTTAGTAGTCTTTGAATTTATTGAGTGTCTGATAAGTAAAAATATTTGTCTCATAGTTACTCATCCTCTCTTTTTGTTTGTCTTCTTTTACCATCTAAGCATAAGCCTCATAGGGGACAAGTTTGTGTTATATGTAGCATCACAGAAAGCACATAGTGGATGCTAAAAAGAAAAATAGTGAATACTTACATTTTTTTCTGAAGAAAGAATTACATTTGCTTTCATCTTTTTTGTTGGAGTAAAAGCATTAAGTGTTATTTGCCACATTTTTTTCTATTTAAGTACAAATTAATAGCATTTAATCAGATTATTGAACTTCTTTATTACTTTATCTGGATGTTTTAAAAGTATTTTTGGTTTTTCCATTTTCTCTTCCAGTTGCCCTCTACTGTCAGAGTGCTTTTTCTCCTCTCACTAATCATTGCTATCATCTCTGGCAGTTAGCACTGATATTCTCACTTTTCACTTCTAGGTTAACTTTGTCTTGTGGAAACAAACTAGGTGCGGAGTATCTGATCTGGGCCTTCTAAAATATAAATGACCAAAGGGAGGAATGCTTTTGGCATATAAATATACCCTAGGCACAACACCACTGAGCTTTGCACACTCCTCATTAATCAGAACAGGGAGTCTTGGAACCTTCATTGCTGGCTGCTTCCAAAGTATATGCCTTGTTCTGAAAGTCTAGCTAAGCAGAGATCCTGGGGTGTGGGCAGAAGTGGGAAAGAAAGACCTGCCATTTGTTTGGTACTTGCTATGTGGCAATCAATGTGCCAGCCACCTGCTGGATTAGATGTCTATTTCCACTTTATAAATGAGTAGACTGATGCTTAGAAATTTATCCATCCTGCTCAAAGCCAGACAAATAGCAAAAGAAACAGGTAGGACTGAAACCCGGGTCTATCCATCACTAGTTGCTGCCTTTATTCTTTGCAGTTGTTAAAGTAATCAGGTTAGGCCCAAGACAGAGTTGTTCATGCTAAACCCCATGCCAGCAAACCACAATTTAACTAAATTTCTATGCTCTGCTCTCCCAGAAAAGGAAGGCCTAGGCTAACCAATGAACACTTGCCTCCTCAGCCCAAGTTACCTGACCCGGTTCCAAGACTTCCCTTTGCTCTATATAAGGAAAGTAGCCCTACTTTAATCAGCACAAATGCCTAATATAACTTCCTTGTTCCATGTCACCTTGGTCTATAAAAATCTCTCACCTTTTCAGAGCTCCTTTCTATCTGCTAAATTTGATGCTGCCTGATTCATGAATTGCTGAATAAAGCCAGTAAGATGTTTAAAATTTACTCAGTTGAATTTTGTTCTTTAACATAGTTGATGGGTAAAAACATGATGCAGATATTTATAGTACTGTGAGTTTGTGAGCAGCCCTGTGGTGAGGAAAAGGAGAAGATTGAATTGTCCCTTATACTGTTATGGACATTTGGAGACTGTGATTGTGGTTCTATCTCTGTTGCTTTCCAGGTCTCTTGATTTTGAGCAGTTCATGAAACTAACTTGGGCTTTCCTTAGGGCTGCTGTTTCTGATTGTAGAGTTGCTGCACTGGGCTGAGAGGATGACTATGATTCTCAGTTCTGAAACAAGGCTGCACTTGCCCGGAGGTGCATACCGGCTAGCCGACTAGGTAGAATCCTCAATGAGGAATACTTATCTTTTAGATTAAGTTTAAAAACCAGTTGTATTCCCAGTAACATCTTATAGAACTCTCTTGCCACTTTCTTGGACCAGTGTCCTCAGTGAGGAAATGTTCTTCGAGATATTATGACAGCGAGAATGAGTACTACATCTTTGAATTTTATAGAATGAAGATTTGATTCCTAGCTCAACCACTTCCTAATTTTATGACCTTGGGCAGGTCATAAACCTGAAATCCTTTGTGAAATGGAGGTGATGATAATGCCTACCTCACAGGCTTGTGAAGTTTAAATGATTTAATAGATGTAAAGTTTTCGGCAGCATCTGACAGAGCTCACATTTACTGAGTACTTACCACTGTGACTTATTTATCTTTTGTATCTCTCTGTCTGCCTCCCCAAAAGAGCTTGACTTGAAAACAGTAAATAAATGGTCAGTTTTGACTTTTCACCATTGGGTATGGTATGTGATTTCCCTGTAATATTTTTTTCTGTTAGCAGGACTTTTTATCATTCAGCCCAAATTGACTTAAGCAGAAAAAAAAAGAAAGTTGGGGGTGGTGGCGCAGATTGCTGTTACATACAACTAATCCAGAGCTTCAAATGATGTTAGAGGGACTTTCTTTCCATTAAGTAATTCTGTTTTCCTCTCTATTGGCTTCATGACTAGGCGGGCTTTTTCTACTCTATAGACCCATTAGCTCCTGGCTCACATCCTCTTGTTAATCTTCAAATCCAGCAGAAATCTTATTTTTTCTTCCCAAGCAATCTAACAGAAGTCCCTGAACTGAGTCTATTTGCCTTCTTGGAACATGTGTTTATCCCTGAATCAGACTCCGTGGCCACAGTAGGAATGCTTTGATTGGCCAGGTCTGCTGGGACATCTGCTTTTCCCTGGAGCTGGGGGAGGGGATGGAGTCATATAACGTTCAGAATGGGGGACAGGTTGGGGCGCCTGGGTGGCTCAGTTGGTTAAGCGACTGCCTTCGGCTCAGGTCATGATCCTGGAGTCCCGGGATCGAGTCCCACATCAGGCTCCCTGCTCAGCAGGGAGTCTGCTTCTCCCTCTGACCCTCCTCCCTCTCATGCTCTCTGTCTCTCATTGTCTCTCTCGCAAATAAATAAAATCTTAAAAAAAAAAAAAAAAAGAATGGGGGACAGGTAGTTCCTCAAAGGAAAATCAGGGTGCTGTTGTCAGAAACATGTTCATCATATTCCCCCTGCCCTTTTATTTTACTTTTGGCTTTTGAAATCTATGAAAAAAATGGACCATTTTACAATAATAATCCTTTAAACTATGTGGTAAATTGATTTACAATCTAGTTTGGATAATATATAAAGTAGTAGACGAAACAGTGATTTGGGATTTTTCTAATTGTACATCTGCCTTAAATGAGTTGTGTGACCACTGACAAACACTTGTCTTAAAATTGAGGAGGCTGGGATAAATCTTTAAGTATGCTTTGAGCTCTAATGTTCTATGATGTTCATGAAATTATACCCATTATTGCCAGTCACTGTTAACTTTTTCTTTTTTTCCATCTGAAAGAGGAGAATGGTATATGTATGCCTTGACAAACTTTGAAATATCGTAAAATCTTTGATCTGTCACTTTAAAAAAAAAAAGAACACTGATAAAAGATGCCAGCTTTTCTGTAAATTCTCCTAGAATAAAACCCCCAGTTCCTTAATAGAACATGTTATGTTAGAAGAAAGTCAGGTTTTATCTTTTGCTCCCATCTTTCACCTCTGTTCCCCCTTGCCTTCATGTACAAGGAACAGGAGAAAGGAACTGATATTTGACTAGGATAGAGTTACTCTCAGGGTGACCTTGGAAGTTACATACTGAAGATGCAGAGCCATGCACCTGGGCTTTCTGAATGATTGTATGATATGTGACCTCTCCTGCCTCTCCACACATCATCAGTCCCCACCCATGATTTGAATCTGCCATGGACAGTTATATGAGCATGAAATAATCTTCTGTTGTGTTGTGACACTAGGCATTTGGTTTAATTTCCTACTGCAGCCCAATACAGCCTAATACAAAGTGTTTTGGATTTTGGAAGGGGATAATACCGGTTTGACATCACAAACTACAGCTGTACGTGTTGGCACACACTGTGTTTGTTTTATTTTCATTGAATTTCTTGCCAATTAATTTTATAAAATGCAAATTTCTGGCTTTTCTTAAAAAATTAGAAGAATTTGGCATTTCTTCCGCAAAATTAGAGGAACTGACAATGCTGAGACTTCATTTCCCTGTGAAGGTAGTTTTCTGGAGCAGAGTAGCAGTTGCCCTTATGCATACCCTTATGTGGCTGAGCTCTCAAGTTTTCTACACTCTCCACCACTGCTTTATAGTCCCTGACCTGGCTGGCTTCACTCATTGATTTTTCTTGACCTCTGTAGGTATTTGGATTTATATCCCTAATCTAAAGGATGAGCCACTCCACCAAATGCTCAGAGGTTGACCCTAAAACATAGTGACCATGAATACAAAAACTCGGGAACCTGCCTCACTTAGGAATAAATTCTGCTGTGGTATTTTAAAAGTTATATGTATAAAACTTGGTGGTTGGGGAGAAAACAGTCCTAATGCTCAGAAGCAGCTACATTATAGAATTCGGTGTGGGTCCTTTCCCAGAATTTTCTGTCAGAGAATTTGAAAATGGGAAATGTGAGTGAGTGATAAAGAAATTTGTGGTCCCAGCCAAGCTAAATCTGAGCAATCTGCCTCATGCTGTAGGCAGGACAAAAGTCAAGGTGTGTGGTGGGCCTTCACTGAGAGGGAATTTCTATCGCATGATTACATAGCAGGGACAAGTGCCAAGCAGCATGTGTTAACTTCTGTACTTTTCCTGTGTGGAGGAAAATAATGCTCTGTCCTGCTGCTCCTGGCACACTGAGCTTCAGTTCTTCTTAATTTAAATCCTATTAAATGTTTGGAGAAAAGACTGTGGAAACCTTCAGTCATTTGCCATCAAGAGTATCAAGATGGTAGGGAAGCACTAGGAGAAGAGCCCCTTGGGCATACCACCTTTCTACCCAGCTGCCTGCAAGAAACATTTACTTTTTCTCAAACAGAGAGAGCATCTAAATAGTAGTGGAGGGGGCAGTGGAGATTATTCAGAAGAGGCAGCAGGAAGACAATAACCTTATATATGTTCTGTTGTTGTTTAGATACGATCTTCTGGTCAGAAAGTACTCAGAATTCTGCCTTCCCTGTCTTTCTCCTGTCTCCTTGTCACCTAGACCACTCTACAGCACAATTCCCAGTCTCCCTGTCCAGCCTGGCTGTGGGGCTGCTCCCTTGGCTGTACCACAGAATATCCTGCCAAGCCCGCCGTATACGCTTGTTTGTGTTTGTGTGCACTTCTCACTTATTACTCTCTTAAATTCAATTAGTGCCCTCATGCCATGGGAGGCCAGCGTGCTCTCTGAGAGCAAGAAGGAAACAGCCCCTGAGCTTGTCTGTGGCTCTGTCTTGGCATATTCACGGAGTCCTTACCTCCTTCCCAATTTAAATTCAGTTCACAGTTAGGGTCACAAATCAGCAGTTGTTAGAATGTATTATGAAGAAATAAACATTTATCAAATTGCTTTTCGAGAAGGTGAATAATTTAGCAAAAGAAAAAAAAAGTACCACCACCATCACAACAAAATTGTGGTGCTGACAATTTATTTTATTCCTCTGAGATGCTAGGAGCTGAAGCATGCTGAGTGAATATTGATTAGCTGGATGCAGATAAATGAATTCTTTGTGATTCTTGGGTTACTAACTTGTCGCCAATGAAGAGCCAAAAATACCATTTAAATGCTCCCACAGTAGTAGTACAGACCCTAGGATTTGCTGATGACCAATGTTGCTGGCTTGTTATTGCCAGCTTACTCTTTAATCACCATAGAACCACGAGTTTTTGCCGGAGTACTCAAGAGAGGCTTTTCTCTTTAGTCTGTTTGTGTGAAGCTGGATTCCTTCCTGGGGAATGTTTTTCCAAATATGTATTATTATTATCTTTCCTAATCTTTATTGAGTGCTTGAACTGGGTAGGCACCGTGGTATCTTTTTTATATAACTGATGTAATTTGGTCCTCTTAACAATGGGCTATGGTAGATTTTATTATTTTCCTTTTACTCATTGAGAAACTGATGCTCAGAGAGGGAAATTCACCTGCCCAGGGTCACTCAGCCTGTGAGTGGTAAGGAAAGGCTTGTATACACTCGTTCTAATTGCAGAATTGCTCATACAACTGTATTCCCTGTTATTTAAAACACGAGCCACTCATGACTGGCTCTAAAACTATCTTCAATGAAAGTTCATGATTTAGTGAGTCCATTAACAGCATCTCTCTTTTCAACAAATGGGAAATAAGTAGGACTTTTTCTAAACCTAAACAGAATCAGTAGCCTCTAGAAATTCACATAGGGAGACCTTCACATGTGAACAGAACCAGGCTGCTTATTTAACATTACATCTAACTCATTGGTTGCACATTAAGCACCTACTATGAATTCATGTGTGAGGGTGAAGGCAGGATATTCAGAGGTTATGGGCATTGGCATCAATTGCACGGTGTTGAAGTTGGAATATAGAATCCATCGCTTATTAGATATCTAACTTTGGTTAAGTGTCCTCAGCTGCCAGCCTAAGTCTCCTGAAGTCAGTGGGGTTGATGGTACTGACTGTGCCAGATATTTGCCTATTTGCTCTCAGAGGCATTCTTCAGCCTTCCACTGCTCTGCCCAGAATCACAGTGGGGACTGACCCCTGCAAGCTCCCTTGTTAGTAGGCTTGTTCTGGGGTAGGCCCATGGGAAGCACTGGTGGGAGAGCAGAGGTTTGGAGGAAGGGAGAAGTGAGAGTGTTTCTACCTCCCTCTGCTTCTTGGAGTCCCTGTGGCAGCTGCTGCTTCTCTTCCACGGCTCCTGTTCCCCCCTTGACAAGTCAGTTATGGCTTCAGCTTCCATCACTGGTGTTGACCCGTGGATTCTAGTGACATGCCTTCTTCCTTGTCTCTCTGGCCCTAAGGTAATAGCTTCCTGTTTTGGCTAAATTCTTGGTAGCCTTAACATCCCTGTTAGGCTTTGCAACTCTCTTACCACCTTTGTTAAGTTATTTTCTAGGTCAAATACACTTGGTTTGAAACACCTAGAGTGGTTTCTGTTTTCCTGACTAGACTGTGACTAATAAATCTGCTTTTTAGCACTTCTAGGATTAAGTAAAGAATGCATTTAAAGCACCTAGCATATAAGAGATGCTTAGTAAGCCTCAAAATGCTTAGGGATACAGGGATAGTAAGGAAGGTAAAAAAATAATAGAATTAAGACAAAGGAGATTTGTAACTGAGTTAGTAGAAAGTGCTTTAGGTGAGAGCCTGGACACTGGCTTTTTTTTTTTTTTTTAATTTCTGCCTCTGCGTTTAGCTATCTATGAGAGATTAGGGACCTTAAGTCCTAAGGCCTTAGCTTACCTACGTGTTCAGTAAGACATTTGGAAAATAAAAGATTTCTCAGCAACAAAAAGATAGTCAGATGAGGATAAATGGTAAAGATCAGGGAGAACTTCATGAAGGAGGGGCAGTTTGTCCAAGTCCTGAAGGATGACTAACCCAGAGGCACAGCCGGACTTGAAAGCTGGTCAGAGTATAAACATTCTAGGTAAGGGCATTAGAAAATACCACATTAGAAGGCCACACAGCTCTTTTTTTTTTTAAATTTTATTTTATTATGTTATATTAATCACCATACATTACATCATTAGTTTTTGATGTAGTGTTCCATGATTCATTGTTTGCGTATAATACCCAGTGCTCCATTCAGTACGTGCCCTCTTTAATACCCATCACCAGGCTAACCCATCCCCCCATCCCCCTCCCCTCTAGAACCCTCAGTTTGTTTCTCAGAGTCCATAGTCTCTCATGGTTCGTCTCCCCCTCCGATTTCCCCCCCTTCATTTTTCCTATCCTACTATCTTCTTTTTTTTTTTTTTTTTTTAAATATATAATGTATTATTTGTTTCAGAGGTACAGGTCTGTGATTCATCAGTCTTACACAATTCACAGTGCTCACCATAGCACATACTCTCCCCAATGTCTATCACCCAGCCACCCCATCCCTCCCACCCCCCACCACTCCAGCAACCCTCAGTTTGTTTCCTGAGATTAAGAATTCCTCATATCAGTGAGATCATATGATACATGTCTTTCTCTGATTGACTTATTTTGCTTAGCATAATACCCCTAGTTCCATCCATGTCATTGCAAATGGCAAGATTTTGTCTTTTTTTGATGGCTGCAGGAAACGACAGATGTTGGCGAGGATGTGGAGAAAGGGGAACCCTCCTACACTGTTGGTGGGAATGCAAGCTGGTGCAGCCACTCTGGAAAACAGTATTGAGGTGCCACACAGCTCTTGACAGGTGCCAAGGAGGAGCAAGTCCATTGCAGATGTTTAAAAATCATCAATCAGGAGACAAGGAATAAGATGTGATAACATCCCCCAATTCCTCTCATACCCTTTCCTTCTCTTTCGCTTGTCACAAGCCCTAATCTTAGGAGTTGCTAACAAGAAATAACCATGAGGATTTCCAGCAAGTTGAGTTCTTTGATTTCTTTGTAAAGAAACTTGTCCTGTACTTCTGCTACTTATTGGATAGTTTGACATTCCAAAAGGACTCTCAAGAGAGATCATTCTTTGTATCCTGAATCAAATGGGAGTCTTGGTGGGTCATTGGATATTCAGACTTCTAGGTTGTATTTGTAACCTGAAGGGGACCCATGATAATAGCCTTTGCAGATATTCACAGAACCTTTTTAGTTAAGCAAGAAACTACAGTTGTCCCTCCTCAGCTGTGGTTTCTCTTTCTGTGGTTTCAGTTATCCACGGTCAGCTGTAATCTGGTTTGGAAGTAGATGATCCTCCTTCTGATGCATTGTCAGAAGGTCAGTAATAGTCTAATGCTATGTCACAATGCCCACGTCATTTACCTCACTTCATTTCATTATATGGGCATTTTGTCATCTCATATCACAAGAAGGGTGAGTACAGTAGAATAAGATGTTTTAAGTGAGCAAGAGACTATCTTCACATAACTTTTATTATAATATATTATTATAATTGTTCTATGTTATTATTGTTGTAATCTCTTATTATTCCTTAATTTATAAATTAAACTTTATGATAGGTATGTATGTGTAGGAAAAACCGGTATGTATAGTGGTCTGTACTCTTTGGGGTTTCAGGCATTCAACGGGGGTCTTAGGACATATCTTCCATGGATTAGCAGGGACTCTTGTATAAGCAGACATGTTTGGATTCCTGGGATAGAGATCTTCCTCTGGTGTTTTGACTTATTTTAATGTCCTGAGATGTATTTGAGTAAAAAACTCCAAACAACTCACAAGTTGAGAGATTGGCCTAGGATAGTTGTTTGGAAAACTCTTCCTGTATTATCTTGGATGAATTAAAAATTTTGGTATTTGCAGTGGCCGTAGGCTAAGAAAATATATATGTGGTTGCAGAACATTTTTGCATTTGCAAGTGAAACCTGTCAGGTGTTGGATGCTGGTGTTTTCTCCTGTGGGCGTTCTCTCATGGTATTAATGAGGAAGGAGTTAAGTTAGAATGAGTGGGACTGAAGAAATGAGAACACACATTTCCAAAGAGCTGTTGCACTTTTCCATTTGAGCTTCCACTGCCAGATAACTTGGCAGGCACCAGCAACAGCTACTGCAGGACTAGAAAGTTACATGAATACCAGAGGGAAAAAACTGATTTGCTCACTAGGAGGCTCTATTAAGTGAACATCTGTTAACTGTAAAAATCCCATGCACCAAATGGGAAAATATAATGAAATTCAGAGCTTATGAGCAAATTAAAATCATAAAATACCAGTGTGTAGAAATCACTGTGTGTTTCACTATTCTGAAATTTACATGGAAACTTGGAACAAGGCAAAACAAAGTGGAAACACTTAAGATTATTTACTGTGGGTATAGAATAGAGTTATCCTTTGCTTTGGAAGAAAGCAGGCAGTTGGGAGGAAAATGTGCTCCGTGAGGAAGTTCATATGAAAAGCTCCCCAGCTAATAACTGTTGACACAATAAAAGATTGTGGCTCTGCAGTAGGAGGGTTCTTGTCAGAACAAGGAAAGTCTGGGACTTGGCTCTATCCTTTGCAGAGTTGGGGACTGTTAGAGATTTGTGCTGTCCAGATGCTACTGAAATCCTAAAGGAGGGAAGGGAAGGAGCAGGGAATGTATGGTTTTTCCATATGGTGTGTGCCCAAGAAAAATGCATTAGTAATGTGTATGGAGGAATTACATATAAAATGCTCATATCCTTTGGTGCATTGAATACAAAGAACAATGCCAGGGCAAGCTTCACATTGGGAATTTTGTGCATGCCCACAGTTGTGGAAATTCCGTTAGCTGTTTCCTTGGTTGTTTTGAATTGTAACCATCCTAGACTAGGTAACAAGAGAAAAACACAGGTTAACTAGAAAGAACAGATCTATGTCGAAGATAGTGTGAGGTCAGTTTAATTGGGTGTTTGTTATATTAATGGCTTTGAACATTTTAGCAGTGGCATTGGAGTTATTTAATCTTGTGATTATCTTCGCTGATTTCCTATGGGAGCAAAGGAGGGGTAGGGAGTTAACAAGGGGATGTGAAGCATAACAGAGGGGTCAAAGGTACGTAGCACAAGAGAAAAATTTTGATTATTGTCAGGTGCATATAAATGGAATGGGCTTCTGGAAAAATGTGCTTTGCCCCACGTTTTGCTGAGCTCTAATTGGAGACCTAGCTTCCCTAATTGTGTGGTGAGGTCTAGTTACTGTAGTTAAGAGGGAAGCTGTATATCAGAGGGCAGAGGGTAAAGCTTTTAAATAAGGCTTCTTTCCCAAATGCCTAAGCAAGAAATTGGAACAAATATACTGTAGAGCTAAAAAGTCTTAAAGTGCCTCTTAAATCTTTACTACAATTACCATAATATAGAATAATAGAGCTGATACTATTTTTAAAAGCTTTTGAAGGTTGCAAGTAGCAGCCATAAATTGTGGGTTGCAGAAAATCTGTAACTGTAGTTTTTCAGAGGCTTTTCATTTTAATGAAAGAGAAAAGGTTTTAATAAAACCGGAGAGAACTAATAGGAGACATTGGGAGGTAATGGGAATGTCTACTTAGCTCTAGAAGTGCAAAGGAGTCTAAATGATTGGTGAGTGTGTGCTTACTTAAAAAAAAAAAATCAGATTCTCTTTCATGGCCACATTTGGGGACATTCAGGTAAGTTTGATTTATTAAGTCAACAACATGGAGGTAGCCAAGCATGAGAGCAAGAAATAATCTGACACTAGCTGAAATGTAAGTAGTTTGGAGAAAATGAGGCAGATATTCTGGCTCCTTTTTGAAGGAAAGCACAAAATGCCGTTAGGATACTTTGCTGTAAAGAGAAACTGAGTACCAATGACCTGATTGGCCTGGAGAAAATTGTTTCCAAGTCTGTTGAGATTTGTTATGGGTGGGAGTTCTGGAAGAAAAACTTTTGGTCATGATAGGATGTTTACAGATGGCTTCCCTCCCCTACACATTTCTACAAATAGAAGAAATAAGGGAGAGAATAAAGAAACCTCACGCAATACATTGTCCTGCCTCTACAATTTTTGCTGTCATCACAGCAAGTTGAGCTGGTAAGATACCATTTGAGGCTTCATGTACCAAATTTCCTTAACAAACCCATTTGCTTGTAATAACATTGTTCTCTCAACTGTCAACTTATCATTGACTTTCAGCTGATGTATTATGGATACATCAGGCATTAATCATTGATATCAGAAAGGAGTGTTGTTCTTGATTAGGTATCTAATTGTGATACATAGTGAGAGTGGTGGTGCTGGTGGTTCTGCTGGTGCTGGTGGTTCTGCTGGTGCTGGTTATGATGGTGGTGGTGGTTGGGGCAGGGGGCACCCACCCAGAGCATCTCAGGTAGCAGGAGATATTAATTTACCTGAAAAAAGTGACTTCTAAGTGGAGTTTTGTTGGATGAGTTGGATAGGGATGAAAGGAAGGTGGGGAGAAGGTGATAGTGAGGAAGGAAGAAGGATGGAGGGCTAAGACATGGCATGTGTGGTTGGGAAAAGAAACATTTGAGGTGGAAAGGTGAGGAGAAGTCAGATCATAATGGTGGTGAACTGATGATGCCCAGGAAGGTGCCTGATGCCCAGGATCTTTTAAGAAATATTTACTGGAAGAGTTAGTATCTGGCCAGTTGTTGGGTTTTAATTACTAAATATAGTAATCAGAAGCATCTCAGTTTCATCCAAGTTTTGCCATTTTCATTTTTACTGATAATGTTAAAGTATACATATGTTTCTTTCTTTTACTCATGCTATTCTTTATCCACATATTTTTTTCCAAACCATCTTTTTAGACAGTACCGGTACTATCTTCTCCACAGAGCTTTCTCTGGTATTCCCTATAGGATGTAAATATTCTCTCATCTTCTATGATGGACTCTTGGTATCATTCATGCGTCTTTTCTCTTATGATCTTGTTAGTGCAGTTATTTATGCTTCTCTCTTTTCCCTTATGTGATTTTAATCTCTTTGAGAGAAGATAATTGGATTTTTTTATTTCTCCAACTACCTAGCACAAGATTGAAGCTTAATATATATTTATTTAAATGAATAAAAATTGGTTAGTAGATCTCATCAAAGGATCTTGTATAAGGAGGGTCCCTGTTTTTTTTTTCCTGTTTTCTCGTTTCTGTTAATTGCATGCTATTATTTTGAAAAAAGTACATTAGTAACTCACTCATCTAGCATGTATTTAGTGAACATCTGTGTGTCTGTGCTGAGATACAAAGATGAGTAAGAGTAAGATGTGGTCTGTGGACTCTAAGGTCCCACATTTAAGCAAGAGAAGAAAGAGGGGCACTTAATAATTATAATGAGAAGCACTAAAAAAAGAGACATGTACGGTGTGTTTTCGGAAGACAAAGAAAGGACTAAATCTGCCTGGAAAAGACATCATAGCAGATGCACAGGTATTTGTGACTCACTATTTCTTGTATTATCCCTTTATTTATGAACTCCAAAGTTAAAGGGCAGACAGTATTTTTTTTAAATTTTATTTTATTATGTTATGTTAATCACCATACATTACATCATTAGTTTTTGATGTAGTGTTCCATGATGCATTGTTTGCATATAACACCCAGTGCTCCATGCAGTACGTGCCCTCTTTAATACCCATCACCAGGCTAACCCATCCCCCCATCCCCCTCCCCTCTAGAACACTCAAGTTGTTTCTCAGAGTCCATAGTCTCTCATGGTTCGTCTCCCCCTCCGATTCCCCCCCTTCATTTTACCCTTCCTACTATCTTCTTTCTTTTCTTTTCTTTCTTTTTTTTTTTTTTAACATATAATGTATTATTTGTTTCAGAGGTACAGGTCTGTGATTCATCAGTCTTACATAATTCACAGCCCTCACCATGGCACATACCCTCCCCAGTGTCTATTACCCAGCTACCCCATCCCTCCCACCCCCCACCACTCCAGCAACCCTCAGTTTGTTTCCTGAGATTAAGAATTCCTCATATCAGTGAGATCATATGATACATGTTTTTCTCTGATTGACTTATTTCGCTCAGCATAATACCCTCCATTCCATCCACGTTGTTGCAAATGGCAAGATTTTGGTTTTTCCTTGATGGCTGCATAATATTCCATTGTATATATATGCCACATCTTCTTTATCCATTCATCTCTCGATGGACATCTTGGCTCTTTCCATAGTTTGGCTATTGTGGACATTGCTGCTGTAAACATTGGGGTGCACGTACCCCTTCAGATCACTACATTTGTATCTTTGGGGTAAAAACCCAGTAATGCAATTGCTGGGTCGTAGGGTAGCTCTATTTTCAACTTTTTGAGGAAACTCCATACTGTTTTCCAGAGTGGCTGCATCAGCTTGCATTCCCATCAACAGTGGAGGAGGGTTCCCCTTTCTCCGCATCCTTGCCAACATCTGTCGTTTCCTGACTTGTTAATTTTAGCCATTCTGACTGGTGTGAGGTGGTATCTCATTGAGGTTTTGATTTGGATTTCCCTGATGCCGAGCGATGTTGAGCACTTTTTCATGTGTCTGTTGGCCATTCGGATGTCTTCTTTGGAAAAATGTCTGTTCATGTCTTCTGCCCATTTCTTGATTGGATTATTTGTTCTTTGGGTGTTGAGTTTGATAAGTTCTTAATAGATTTTGGATACTAGCCCTTTATCTGATATGTCATTTGCAAATATCTTCTCCCATTCTGTTGGTTGTCTTTTGGTTTTGTTGACTGTTTTCTTTTGCGGTGCAAAAGCTTTTTATCTTGATGAACTCCCAGTAGTTCATTTTTGCCCTTGCTTCCCTTGCCTTTGGTGATGTTTCTAGGAAGAAGTTGCTGCGGCTGAGGTCGAAGAGGTTGCTGCCTGTGTTCTCCTTTAGTTTTTTGATGGACTCCTGTCTCACATTTAGGTCTTTCAACCATTTTGAGAGAGAGAGGGAGAGAAAACGAGGGGAGGAGCAGAGGGAGAGGGACAAGCAGACTCTGTGCTGAGCATGGAGCCCGATGTGGGGCCAAATCCCACAACCCTGAGATCATGACCTGACTGAAATCAAGACTCAGACACATAACTGACTGAGCCATCCAGGCGCCCCAAGAAATGTAAATAGGTTTTTAACTTATTCTACCTACCCTCAGTGTTTTTATTATTTTGTAAAACCCAATTTGTACACCTCTGGACTAGAGAATAAATCCCATATTCTCTTGTCTATAGAGTTCAAAGCCTTCTGAGATCTCACTTCTATTTGATGGCTCACCTGTAATTTTCTATCCTGTAGATTTTTTCATATTATTCATTCTACATAGAATACTCTTCTCCCTCCTTTCCTCGGTTTTTCCTCATCTGGTTCTCAAAATTCCACTCATCCTTCAAGTCATAAGACCTGACTGAATAGCAAATGTTGGTTGATTGGAAGATCTTCTGTTCATTTCTTTTGGTGTACCTTTCTTTTCTTTTTTTTTTAAGATTTTATTTATTTATTTGTCAGAGAGAGAGAGCACAAACAGGGGAAGCAGCAGGTAGAGGGAGAAGCAGGCTCCCTGCTGAGCAAGGAGCCTGATGCGGGACTTGATGCCAGGACCCTGGGGTCATGACCTGAACCGAAGGCAGACATTTAACCGACTGAGCCACCCAGGTGTCCCATTGGTGTACCTTTCTTAACTTGTAATTATATATCCATTTATTTGTTGACCTGTTTATTTGTATTTATGACTAGACCAAGACCCACAAATGGGGACTACCACCATTAAATATATGTTTGCACCTAGGTCAATGACTAGCATAAAATAAGTGCTTTATAACCGTTTATCAGATGATTCATCATCCCACCTAGCTGTAATTAATATTTTCCTTTTCTGTTCTCAAAATCTGTATTTATATAGAGTAGGTACTCAATAACTATTGAATTAGAATAAGGTTCAGTAAGTAGCTCAGGCTTTTTGTTTTTTGTTTTTTGTTTTTTGCTTTGTCGTTAGATCTGACCCAGTGGTAAAGGCGCAAGTGGAATTTTGATTGCTGGAGTGTCGTATAGTTGAGATGGAAAGTTATTTGGAAGTGTGCCTGATGCTGAGCATCAAATCTTTAGTTGTTCACTTACCACAGTCATGTCTGTATATGTTATTTCACAGCAATGTGCAAATTGCTTATGACTGTACCCAGTAGAATGGTACTCTATCTGAGCTCATTTGCAGCAGTTTAAAAACAAACTCCAGAGCCCAATATCACAACTGTTTTCTTCCTTTTTGATCTTACCTCATTAGGGGACAGGGTAAGGGTTGTATAATGTGCTGAAATCTGTCAATACTTTGTGTTTCTTATTCATTAAAACCTTCAGATGCTGTTTTCCTAGTGGCTCCATTTACCAGGGAGGGCGAGGAGAAAAACACTAAGCAGGTGTTCTTGACTTGAAAAACAGCAATTTCAAGCAACTCACAAGGGGGGAAGTTGGAAATTTTCAGATTCTGAAGTTGTCACTGGGAGATAAATTTGGGTTACACATTTGCCTCTCATAAACAGACTTTCTTTAACATAAATTTCTGCAGTGCATGAGACACCTGATTTCTCTGGGGGCAGACGTGCTTCACGGAGCAATCGTGCTGCAAAGAGATAGTGTATATTTTCCTAGCCTTCTTCCAAATGCACAAAAATGAGCTGGAGGAGTAATATGCTGAGCTGCTAATATGGAATTCTAGCTTCCCCTGGCAGGCAGTAAAATACCTATGGTAAATATTTGGCTTGATTGATGGGAAAGTGTCTGAATTTTGAGTAACCTAAATTCAAGCTTAAATGTTTCTGTAATACCATAAGAAGATTATTTGTCAAATAAACAATGAGGTACATTAGGTATCGTATACAGAAGATTGCATAGTACTGTGTTTGCTTCTGAGGTAGCAGCTATCTGAAGCAAGGGGAAAGTTGGAAGAGATAATTCTTATAGCACTTTTTCTTAAAATGTGGTCCCCAAGCCAGTTGCATTAGCACTACATGGTAGCTTGTTAGAAATGCGTATTCCTGGGGTGCCTGGGTGGCTTAGTGGGTTAAGCTTTCCGCTCAGGTCTTGATCCCAGGATTCTGGGATTGAGCCCTGCGTCACTTCCCTGCTCAGTGTGGAGTCTGCTTCTCCCTCTATTGCTCCCCCAGCTTGTGCTCTCTCCCTCTCTCTCTCAAGTAAAATAAATAAAATCTTAAGAAAAATGCATATTCCTGAGCCGCAGTCTAGAAATATTGAATCAGAAATTCTGGGAGTGGAGTCTAGCAATCTGTTTTAGCAAGTGCTTCAGGGAATTTTGATACATGCAAAAGTTGGAGAACCATTGTTCTGACAGCATTTGATTCATTAATTCATTCAACAAATATGTATTGGGTATCTAATAAATTCTAGACTTTCTTTTTAGGCACTAATAGTACAGCAGCGTGAACAAATAGTCAAACTCTTGTTTTCTTGCAGCTTATAGTCTGGTGAGCAATCTGGGAAAGTCAAAGGAAACGAGGAATTAATTAGTTTGCGTATATCATTTTGGGTTCTGCAGGATGCCCTTTTTAGTGACCATGATGTTTGAGGCAGGCTTGACAGAATTTGCAGTGTAAGCATTTGGGAACTGAAATGAACTTCATTTTATAGGTTAACTACTTTCCCTTTCATGGCCAGCTCTCCTGGGACTGGTTGAAAAATCTCTATCTAGATGTTCAAGATCCATGACTTACCTAAATGGGTAGCTGATCTATTTGTTAATTATCTCTCTGTGCTTGGCTTTCTACTATGGGCAGTATGAATTGACTGGCATGATTTCCAACATCTGGGCTCTTACTTTACATAGGATTATCATTGAACCAAATGGTATAAAGGACATACAACAGACATATAGCAGTTAATAGAAAGATGCCTTAGATTATTAAATAAGTATGAATAAACATTCTTATCATGAAAAATTGGAGGAATAGTGGGTCCTGAGCATTTGGTATTAGGTAGGCTAGAATCAGTAGGAATTTGTTACCTTTCATCAAAAGTTTTTTTTCCTCTACTTTGAAGATTTTCATAATAAAACATGCAAATAAATCAAAAGACAAGTACAATGAACACCTATATAATATCCTTTAAGATTTACCATCTATACTTCCTCTTTCTCTCTCTCCCTACATACACACACAGATTTTTGCCATCCCATTTGAAAGCTTAAGTTGCACAGATTAAAAAATTTCACTCATTAACAATTCTGTCTGGATCTCTTAAGACTAAGGACATTTGCCTAAGTTACTACAATGTCATTATCATTCCTAAGAAAATAACAATTCCATAAATCAGAATCTCCCCACTTTCTTTTCTCCACAACATTGACTTATTGAAGAGTTCAAGTCAATTACTATGTATTGTCTTCCAGATTCTTGATTTGCCTTGATTTCCTCTTGGTGTTATTTAACGTGTACCTCTATTCTCTGAACTTACTGTGCACCAAAATTTAGGTCTAGAGGCTTGATTGGATGTCATCTAATGGTTGTTTGAATGTCTGTAATGTGCCAGTCACAGCTCACTGAGCTAAACAGACAGTCTTGCTCACATGAAGCTCAAATTCTATTTAGGGAAGACATATATTAAACAGACAGAAACCTATATAAAGATAATTTCCTTTAATGGTAAATGCTTTGATGAAAATTAAATATGATGTGACAGTGACTTAGTAACAGTTGGTGACAGGGGATAACCAAGCAAGACCTCTTTGTGGAGACGATATTTGAGCTGTGATCTGAATGGAAATAACAGGAAGTGGGGGAGAGGGGCAAAGAATGTCAATTTGCTAAACCCACTGAAGGAAACAGAGATTTCCTGGAGGATGCTGAATTTCATGAGTTTGTTGAATGAAGGAAGGAAAATCTTTGGAAATATTTGACAATTTTAGGAGGATAATCATATGAGTCATTGGACGGGGTTCGTGAGAAGTCTTGATCAATCAGATAATAATTCCAGTGAATTGTGGAGCCTATTCCCTTTTGTTAGTAACTGCACATATATACCTGGCTGGCTGCAGTGATGCCAACACAATCCAAGTTATTTGGAAGTGTGCCTGATGCTGAGCATCAAATCTTTAGTTGTTCACTTACCACAGTCATGTCTGTATATGTTATTTCACAGCAATGTGCAAATTGCTTATGACTGTACCCAGTAGAATGGTACTCTATCTGAGCTCATTTGCAGCAGTTTAAAAACAAA
This sequence comes from Phoca vitulina, assembly GCF_004348235.1. Taxonomy (NCBI): domain Eukaryota; kingdom Metazoa; phylum Chordata; class Mammalia; order Carnivora; family Phocidae; genus Phoca; species Phoca vitulina. The sequence goes on from NW_022589709.1 coordinate 8,583,277, forward strand.
CTCCAGAGCCCAATATCACAACTGTTTTCTTCCTTTTTGATCTTACCTCATTAGGGGACAGGGTAAGGGTTGTATAATGTGCTGAAATCTGTCAATACTTTGTGTTTCTTATTCATTAAAACCTTCAGATACTGTCCACACAATGGACACAAAGAGAAAGTAAAAAAAGTCATCAGGAAACATAATTCAAATTTGTTGAGTACTGTTGATAATGTTTATCCTTGCAAGTTCCTGAAATGCCATACAGAACTACGTTGGGACTTGCATGCCAGAAAAATCCAGTGTTGCACTGTGGATAGTAGGGAAGGTTGGAATTATTCTTAGTTCTTCTGCCATGTTTATCATTCTTCCTTTCTCTTCAAAATGTGTGTCCTTCTATTATTCAGGTCTGTTTTTATGACTTGCTGGAGTCCACTCTGGATGCATTTATGAATGTAACTGTATTAAACATATGCAGATAAATATGAGTAATGACATTTATAGTGAATACAGAGGGGAACTGAAGAAGGTGTTTTTCTGAACAGTTTTCATTTGGCTTCTTGGCAGAAAAGCAGTATAAAACTGGGTATTCAAGTGCTCTTGTATGCCATAATAGTGCAGTGCATAATTGTCTCAGATGAAATATCCACCTACCTACATAGTACACATCTAGTAGGAGATATCTGGTCCATGGTTGATTTCTTAGCTAGCATTTGACATGGCCCATGGGTGAGGTTTTTAACACCTTTCAGAGAGATTAAAGGAAATGCTATCTCCGGAAGTACATGGAGAGGGAGCCGACTAAGCTCTGGCTGTTGAAAAGAGAATCCTCAGAGAGAGAAACGCTGGAGCAACTGACATTCCTCATAGCTGTTCCTCATAACTGTTCCTCACAATAGGCCTCAGTCTGCCCATCTGTGAAACCCATCTGTGAAATGTATTTATTGAAAATGCTTGATGAATTGATGTGTCAGGAAAAACAACTAAAAAAGAAGACATTCACTAGTCATGTAGTATTTCTAGGGATTTGTAATCAATGCTTATGGTTCTGTGCAAGTTGAATTCTGTTTTTGATTTATGTCTTTCTCAGCAAAATGCTGTATGTGTGCATGCATGTAGGTACTTGTGCTTACCCTTGAGAAGGACCAAAGAGGATGAATACATTATTCCATTATAATACAAACACATTTCAGAAGAATTTACATACTTTCAAAAGGCCATAGTATGAAGCATTGCTGTCCAATAAAATTTCAGGGATTATGGAAATATTCTATATATGCATTGTCCTGTACAGTAGCCACTATTCACATGTGGCTGTGGAGCACTTGAAATGTGGCTGGTATGAAGGAGGAACTGAATTTTTAACTTAATTTAATTAATTTAAATAGCCACATATAGTTGGTGCGTAACATTTTAGACAGAGTAGGTTTAAAGAGCTGTTGAGGGGCGCCTGGGTGGTTCAGTTGGTTAAGCGACTGCCTTCGGCTCAGGTCATGATCCTGGAGTCCCTGGATCGAGTCCCGCATCGGGCTCCCTGCTCGGCAGGGAGTCTGCTTCTCCCTCTGACCCTCCCCCCTCTCATGTACTCACTCTCTCTCATTCTCTCTCTCTCAAATAAATAAATAAAAATCTTTAATAAAAAAAAAAATGCTTTTGCTTAATACTACTAGCTCTGCCAAAAGTTGAATTTTCTTATTTGTGTATTTAGATCCTCCTTGCCTACGTCTTTTAAGGTTTGTTCTGTTTTTCATACATTATTTACCATCCATGCTTTTGCAGGCATGAGCTTCGGGCTTAACTCATAATAAGAGAATCTCTGCTTTCAGGGAGCATAATAACATTGTAATGGGGAATCTGACAAGTAAATAAGCAGTTATGGTACTGTATGATAAACTTTCATCTCATCATCATCTAGAAACCATCCCAAACCACTTGCTTCTCTGAACTCATAGAGATTATTCCTTGGCCACTTAATTACATTACTCATTTTTGTCTTGTCACCTGTTGATTTTACTATTATGTTTTAATCTTATTTCCTCTGTTAGATCATAAACTCCTTGAGGGCAGAGAATACATCATACCACTGAATATACCTTATAGCCCCTACCCCACAATATTTCATATAAAAAGTACATATTAAGTACCTGGGAATTTATAAGAGAGCTGAATTTTACCTTTGGGAATCTTTGCACTACATAGCCATCTTTCTGTCTATATAAAATTACAGAAATGTGGGGAGAGACCGTGAGGTTTGTTTGTACTCACTTTATATTGAATGATGGTTTTAACCCTGGAAATTGAATTTCTTATGCTATGTAAAGCATCATCTGTATTACAAAATGTTAGGTGCTTATACTTAAGATTTCCCCTGATACAAAATACTTAATAAAAATGAAGTATATGAATTAGAATTGTATTTTCAAACTAGTATGAAATTTATGAAATATATGTTAATACTCAGAAGCCAAGAGTAAAATATTATAATTGTTAGGCTGTAAAACCAGATGTTGATTTTGTAAAAAAAAAAAAAAAAGTTTTTGGGGCGCCTGGGTGGCTCAGTCGTTAAGTGTCTGCCTTCAGCTCAGGTCATGATCCCAGGGTCCTGGGATCGAGCCCCGCATCGGGCTCCCTGCTCCGTGGGGAAGCCTGCTTCTCCCTCTCCCACTCCCCCTGCTTGTGTTCCCTCTCTCGCTGTGTCTCTCTCTGTCAAATAAATACAATCTTTTTTTTTTTTTTTAAAGATTTTATTTATTTATTTGAGACAGAATGAGAAAGAGAGAGAGAGCACATGAGAGGGGGGAGGGTCAGAGGGAGAAGCAGGCTCCCCGCCGAGCAGGGAGCCCGATGCGGGACTCGATCCAGGCACTCCAGGATCATGACCTGAGCCGAAGGCAGTTGCTTAACCAACTGAGCCACCCAGGCGCCCTAAAATCTTAAAAAAAAAAAAAAAAAGTTTTTTATTAATGTATTTGGACTTATGAAACCCTAATTGGATGAAGCAGATTTTTGTAATAGAATAATCTTTAAAAGTAAATGTAAGTGAATTATAGCCTTTCAACATTTTCATCAATTAAAAAAATTATTGGATTTTAATCTAATTCTGGTTATTTCCAGATGTTGATTATAATACTTTCTGGTAAGTTAACTTTCCATAGGAACTTTTCCTCTTTGCTTTTGGTTAATTTTAAAAATAACTTCATTAAAGCATAATTGACTTAAACCACATATTTAAAGTATAAAACTTGATACCTTGGGATGTATATATATATACATATATATATATATGCGCCAGAGAAGCCATCACAACTGAGATAATGAAAATATTCATCACTCTTAAAAATTTCCTCATTCCTGTAATTCCTCTAACCCCTCTCCTTCTCCCCACACCCCCAAAGGCAGACATGAATCTGTTTTCTGTCAGTATACATTTGCCGTTTTAGAAGTTTATGTAAATGAAATCATATAGTATATGCACTTTCTTGTCTGGTTTCTTTCCTTAGCATATTTGTTTTAAGATTTATCCATATTATAGTGTTAACACTAGTTAACTACTTTTTATTGTTGAGTAGAAACACATCTGATTTTTATATATCAGTTGTGTGTCCTGCAACTTTACAGAATTTGTTGACTAGGTCTACCAGTTGTTTTGATGGAGTCTTTATGATGTATATAATATCATATTTACAAATAGAGACAGTTTTACTTTTTCTTTTCCAATTTGGATTCCTTTTGTTTCTTTTTCTTACCTAATTGTTCTGGCTGGGACTTCAGTACTATGTTGAATTGCTTAGTTTTCAATGTATAGATCTTTTTACATCTTTGGTCATATTTATCCTTAAATAGTCCATACTTTTTATGCTATTGTAAATGGTATTTTTTAAATTTCAGATTCTGATCATTTGTTGATAGTATATAAAAATACAATTGGTTTTTACATATTGATCTTTTATCCTGCACTTCAATAAACTCATTTATTAGTTCTAGTAGCTTTTTGTAGATTTCATTAGATATTTTTGTATATGTGATCATGTTGACTGAATAGTTTTATTTGTTTTTTTTCCATAATCTTGATGCTTTTATTTCTTTCCTTTCCCTGACTGCACTGCCTAGAACCCCTAGTACACTGTTGAATAGAAATAATGAGAATGGACATCCTTGTCTTATTCCTCATCTGAGGAGGAGAGCATTTGGTCTTTCACTATTAAGTGTAATATTAGCTGCAGGTTATTTGTAGTTGCTCTTGAAAATGTGGAGGAAGTTGTCTATTCAGTTTTTATTTGAAGTGGATGTTGGGTTTTGCCAAATGATTTTTCTGCATCAGTTGTTAAGATCATGTGTTCTTGTTGTTGTTCTTCATAAGGTTAATATGGTAGGTTACGTTGATTGATTTGTGAACATTAAGACAGTAGTGCATTTGGTCATGTCTGTTACTCTTTTTATATATTGTGGGAATTGATATGCTCATACTGTGTTGAGGATTTTTGCATCTATGATCGTGAGAGATATTGGTCTATAATTTCCTTTTCTTAAAATGTCTTTCAGGTTTTGGTATCAGGGAGTACTGACCTCATAATGTGAGCTGCGAAGATTCCTTCTTGTTTAATTTTTTGAAGGTTTTATGGAGAATTTTTATTGTTTGTTCCTTAATTTCTTGGTACAGTTTACCAAAGAAGCTATCTGTGACTAGTGTTTACTGTCTGGGTAGATTTTTAACTACAGATTAAATTTCTTTAACAGATTACTGAAGTCATCTATTCTTGAGTGAGTTTTGTTAGTTTTGTTAGATACTTTCATCACTTACATACAACACACAGTGCTCATCACAAGTGCCCTCCTTAATCTCCATCACCCATTTAACCCATCCCTCCACTCACCTCCCCTCTTGGTGACCATCAGTATGTTCTCTATAGTTACAAGTCTGTTTTGTGGTTTATCTCTTTTTTTTCTTTGTTCATTTGTTTTGTTTCTTAAATTCCATATATGAGTGAAATCATATGGTATTTGTCTGTCTCTGACTGACTTATTTTATTTAGCATTATACTCTCTAGGTCCATCCATGTTGTTTCAAATGGCAAGATTTCATTCTTTCTTATGGCTGAATTCCATTGTATGTATGTATGTATGTATGTATGTGTGTGTGTGTGTGTGTGTGTGTATCTCACATCCTCTTTATCCATTCATCTATTGATGGATACTTGGGCTGCTTCTATAACTTGGCTGTTGTAAATAATAGGAGTGCATATATCCTTTAGAATTAGTGTTTTTGTATTCTTTGGGTAAATACCCAGTAGTGTGATCATAGTTCTATTTTTAATTTTTTTAGGAACCTCCATCCTGTCTTCCTCACTGGCTGCACCAGTTTGTGTTCCCATCAAGAGTGCACAAGTGTTCCTTTCTCTCCACATCCTTGCCACACTTGCTGTTTCTTGTGTTTTTTATTTTAGCCATTCTGACAGGTATGATGTGATAGCTCATTGTAGTTTTGATTTGCATTTCCCTGATGATCAGTAATGTTGAGCATCTTTTCATGTGCCTGTTGGTTATCTGTATGTCTTCTTTGGAGAAATATCTGTATGTCTCTTCTGCCCATTTTTTTTTTTTTAATTTTATTTATTTATTTGACAGAGAGAGAGAGAGAGCACATGCAGGGGGAGCAGCAGGCAGAGGGAGAGGGAGAAGCAGGCTCACCGAGCAGGGAGCCCAAGACAGGGCTCAGTCCCAGGACCCTGGGATCATGACCTGAGCCAAAGGCAGACGCTTAATGACTAAGCCACGCAGGCACCCCTCTTCTGCCCATTTTTTAATTGGATTATTTGTTTTTGGGTGTTGAGTTTTATAAGTTCCTTAAATATTTTGGATACTAACCCTTCATCGGATATGTCATTTGTAAATATTTCGTCCCACTCAGCAGGTTGTCTTAGGTTTGTTGCTTGTTTCCTTTGCTGTGCAAAAGCTTCTTATTTTGGTGTAGTTCCAATAGTTTATTTTTGCTTTTGTTTCCCTTGCCTCAGGAGACCTATCTAGAAAAATGTTGCTGTGGCCGATGTCAGAGAAATTACTGTCTGTACTCTCTTCTCAGATTTTTATGGTTTCAGGTCTCACATTTAGATCATTAATCCATTTTAGGTTCATTTTTGTGTATGGTTTAAGAAAGTGGTCCAGTTTCATTCTTTTGCATGCATCTGTCCAGTTTTCCCAGCACTATTTGTTGAAGAGACTGTCTTTTTCCTATTGGATAGTCTTATTTCCTTTGTTGAAGATTAATTGACCATATAATTGTGGGTTTATTTCTGGGTTCTCTGTTCTGTTCTTTTGATCTCTGTGTCTATTTTTGTACCAGTACAATATTATTTTGATTATTACAGCTTTGTAATGTAACTTGAAGTTCAGAATTGTGATGCCTTCAGCTTTGCTTTTCTTTTATGATTGCTTTAGCTATCCAGGGTCTTATGTGGTTCCATACAAATTCTAGGATTGTTTACTCTAGTTCTGTGAAAAATGCTGTTGGTATTTTGATAGGGATTTGCATTAAATCTGTAGATTGCTTTGGGCAGTAGGGACATTTTAACAATATTTGTTCTTCCAGTCTATGAGCATGGAATATCATTCCATTTGTTTGTGTTGTCTTCAATCTTTCATCAGCATTTTATAGCTTCCAGAATATAGGTCTTTCACCTCTTTGGTTAAGTTTATTCCTAGATATTTTATTATTTTTGGTGTAATTGTAAATAGGATTGTTTTCTTAATTTCTCCTTCTGCCACTTCATTATTAGTATATAGAAATGCAGTGGATTTTGTATATTGATTTTATATCTGGTGCTTTTAACTTATTAATGTCTTTTTAAAAAATATTTTATTTATTTGAGAGAGACAGAGGGGAGAGTGCATGCAGGGGGAGGGGCAGAGGGAGAGGGAGAGAGAGAATCTCAAGCCGACTCTGCTCTAAGCATAGAGCCTGATGTGGGGCTTGATCTCACGACCATCAGCCAAAAATCAAGAGTCAGACGCTTAACTGACTGAGCCACCCAGGCGCCCCTAATTTATTAGTGTCTTTATATTTGAAGTGCATTTCCTATAATAAGCACATAATTGGGTTTTGCTTTGGTCTCCAATCTGATAAAACTTGCCTTTTAATTGGAGTATTTAGGACATTTATATCTTATGTTATTGTTGATAAAGTTTAAATGTACCATTGTTTTAAAGATTTTATTTATTTATTTATTTGACAGGGAGAGAGAGGGAGGGTACAAGCAAGGGGAGCAGCAGAAAGAGTGGGAGAAGCAGACTCCCTGCTGAGCAGGGAGCCCAACTTGGGGCTCCATCCCAGGACCCCAGGATCATGACCTGAGCTGAAGGCAGATGCTTAACTGACTGAGCCACCCAGGCGCCCCTAAATGTACCATCTTCACCTTGTCCCACGTATTCTTTCTTTCCCTAGATAGAATGTATGATTCTCACTTGTCTCCTTTGTTGACGTATTAGCTATGGTTCTTTGCTTTGTTATTTTAATGGTTACTTTAGGATTTATGATATCCATATTTAATCACAATCTACCTTCAAGTGATATTATACCACTTCACATATAATATAGGAACCTTATCATAGTGTATTTCCATTTTTGATTCCCAGCCTTTGTGATATTTTTGGTCATATCTTTTACTTTTTTAGTATATTATTAATCCCATGCTGCATTGGTAAATATTATTTTTGTTTAGGCAGTCAGTTATTCTCTATATAGATAATAATAGGAGATTGCCTGTTTATCCATGTAGCTATCATTTCTGGTATTTTTCATTCATTTGTGTAGTAGATTCTCCTTCCATCTGGTATCATTTACCAGTATATCTGCCTGAAAGATTTTCTTTAACATTTCTTCTAGTACAGTTTTGTTGGTGATAAATTCTTTCAACTGTTGTATGTCTGAAAAAGTCTTCGTTTGCTTTTTTAAAAAATTAAATAGATTTTACTATTTAGAACAGTTTTAGGTTCACAACAAAATTGAGAGGAAGGTTTAGGGTTTCTCATATATGTCTTGCACTAAATGTGTAGAGGGATACATGTCCTACAAGTAATGAACCTATATTGACACATCATTATCACCCAGAATCCTTAGTTTACATTAGGGTTCACTCTTGATGTTGCAGATTCTGTGGGTTTAGACAAATGTGTAATGACATGGTGTGTAATGACATGTATCCATCATTTGCAGTATCATGCAGAGTAGTTTCACTGCCCTAGAAATCCTGTGTCCTGCATATTTACCCCTCCATTCCCCAACCCCTGCCTACCACCGATCTTTTTACTGTCTCCATATTTTGCCTTTTTCAAAATGTCATGTAGTTGGAATCTTGCAGTATGTAGGCTTTTCAGACTGGTTTCTTTCACTTAGTAAGATGCATTTAAGGTCTTTCATGCATTTTCATTACTTGATAGCTCATTTCTTTTCTTTCTTTCTTTTTTTTTAAGATTTTATTTATTTATTTAACAGAGAGAAAGAGCACAAGCAGGGGGAGCAGCAGGCAGAGGGAGGAGCAGGCTCCCTGTAGAGCAAGGAGCCTGATGCGGGACTCAGCCCCAGCATCCTGGGATCATGACCTGAGCCAAAGGCAGACGCTTAACTGACTGAGCCACCTGGGCATCCCAGCTCATTTCTTTTTAGCACCGAGTAATATTCCATTATCTGGATATACCATAGTTTATTTATCCTTCCATCTACTGAAGGACATAATGGTTGCTTCCAAGTTTTGAATAAAACTGTTATAAATATACATGTGCAAGTTTTTGTGTGGACATAAGATTTTACCTTCTTTGAGTATGATTGTTCTTCATATTCAGAGGCTGTGGCCATTATAGGAGATGCCCCATCTCGTACCGTTGATCCACCTTTTCCAGTCCTAGCCTCCTGCTATCTTACTGCTGGGGTCTAATCTCTTGATTATTCTCTTATCCAGTGTTGACATTTATTAAATACTGTTTAATACGATTTTAAGGTTGATTCATCTTGTCTTTGGATTATGGATTGAAAGTTTTAAACTGTAATGTATATAATTTTCTAAAAGCCTATAACTTCTTAACTATAATTACCAAGTGTTTTTAGCCATTTATTTTATTCCTTAATTTCACACTTTGGGACTCTCACAGATCATCAGTATAATGGAAGTGAGGAATAATTTTGGTTAAATATATTTTTTCTTTTTGTGTCTTTAAGAAATAATACTATGACTATACATTTATTATTTTAATTCTTAAAATCTCTTAAAATATATTTGACTATATTTGCCTACTTTGCCTATATTTGCTTAATAAGGATCTCTGAATTCTAAAAACTAAATGTATCACATATCAAACATATAGAAACATGCAGAAAGCTCACTTTTATTGAACTGGATTTCTTTTTTTTTTTTTTTTTTTTTTTTAAAGATTTTATTTATTTATTTGACAGAGACACAGCGAGAGAGGGAACACAAGCAGGGGGAGTGGGAGAGGGAGAAGCAGGCTTCCTGCTGAGCAGGGAGCCTGATGCGGGGCTCAATCCCAGGACCCTGGGATCATGACCTGAGCCGAAGGCAGACGCTTAACGACTGAGCCACCCAGGTGCCCCTGAACTGGATTTCTTAAACATGAAGGATTTTAAGGCTGAGTTATATGGATTTAGTTATTACATATAATAAAATGTGGTTATCATGTGGACTAACTTTACTAGCCATTATAAATATATGAGGAATTACATGGCAACAAGGGTCAGAAAGTTTTGGGATTATTTTCAATTTGCCGGTATAGGAAAAATTCTTAAGGCTGACCTGATGGCAGTATGTCCAATTGGATAGGATGACTGGAAAATTCTGCCTTGAACAGAACTATGGTAATCATGCCATATGTGGTTGATAATCATCTTATCTTCCATAATTATAAATCTTTGGTTGTCTGAAAGGTACTTTGCGAAATCCAAATTTCACCACCTGTTATCCCTGATGGCTAAGATTATTAATTATTTTTATCCTTCCTCCCCGCCCGCCCCTGCTTTGCTATATTTGTGTATAATGCACATTGGAGTTTTTCTGTAGATTTTTAAAAAAATAATTTAAAAACCCTTTGGCTTACAGAATCTGTTTTCTAAATTTGTAATTGATATATTAATATAGTTCAACTAACTATAGACTTTTGCTTTAGAAGATTTTAAATACGATCATTTCATTAATCAAAGGATTATTTGGGTAAGTTTATCATTGGTTTGAATGGAGAAATAGCAGAGATATATAAACAGGACATACTTTATTAATTACTGGCAATGGCCCCATCCTGTCTTTCCTATCACCAGTAGTTAACGTACATTAAATATGGCACTTCGGATTGCCGTATCTTTAAAGAGAATTAACTTCTACAGGACCTAAATTTCAAGGGCTTGGTGACAGTAGTTTATTTTGCTGTCAGCAAGATAAGTATCTCAGCATTCCAGACCCCATAGAATTCCTATAGCCATTGCTGGGAGCTGACTATATTGACATCTGGTCACTTGGCAGTTACAGCCTTCGCATGAGAAGCTGCTGTCCAAGGTGATTGGTATTTCTTTCTCACGCATTCTAAAACCAGGAATACCAGGGCTGATTCAGAGCTCCTGTCAAATTCTCTAGACTCTTGACATATGACCATTGGTCAATAGTTTCAAGTTAGCATTTTCAGTGTACCTCCAGACTTCAAGTTTTTCTGTGGGGCTTCTAGAGCTGGAAAAGTGGCCTGGAGGTGAGATGGTAGGGAGAAAGCAGACAATATTCTGTTAATAAATCTGAAAGTAATTGGGGTTGGTTTAAAAATTATTTTTGTAAGAAGCAAAATTGCCCATTCATCTGATTCTGTGATCCTTGGGCCCAAGAAAAGTGGACAAAGAAACCTTGTTAAATTTGCATAGGAGTATAATTCTCTCTTTTTTCTAGTAAACATTGGGAGTGTTTTTTTGGGGTTTTCACATCATATCTCACAAAGTCAAAAAACTAAAGGAGGGCTGATTGTTTATAAGCTAAGACTATAATCATCTCATGGCATGAAAATTTCCTTGGGCTGTTTTTTTGACAGCAGTAAGATGAACAGTTTAATGATGTATACTAATTATAAATTACAATTACGCCTTTGATTGCTGTCATAGAAATTATCTCATGTATTGGGGAGTCACAATAGATGTGTTCATGTAAATGAAAGACAGTTGATACAGGATTAGATTTTTTTAAAGATTTTATTTATTTATTTGAGAGAGAGGGAGAGTGCATCGGGGGAAGGAGCAGAGGGGGAGGGAGAGGAAGGGGAAAAAAATCTCAAGCAGACTGTGAGCTGAGCATGGAGCCGGACATGGCGCTTGATCTCACGACTCTGAAATCATGATCTGAGCCAAAACCAAGAGTCAGTGGCTTAATCGACTGAGCCACCCAGGCGCCCCTGCAGGATTAGATTTATTTAATGTTGTTTTAGGAGTAAAAACTAAGGTCATTGACTAAAACTTACAGAAATGGAAGGAAGGATTTACCAGGAAATGGAATTATTAAAAAAAACCATGGAATTAGCTCTCCCTCTAGGTAGTGAATTGCTTGTTGCTAAATTGGATGGTCAGTATCGGGGCAGGTAACCTCTGATATCATTCTCATTTATTGAATATTTGATGTGTATCTACATTATAGTAACAGACTCATAAGTGTCCCAGGACAGATAAACTCAGTTTAAGGCAGTGGAATGCTGGTGCCAGTGGCAAACTGAAAATGCCTTCTGTGCTTAAACTTATTTAAATTCAAATAAAAATAACGTCCATTTTGCTGGCTAAACAAAACTTGTCATTTGGCTAACCACTGCATCTGTTGTAGTAGGCATATTCATATGCAGAATTTTTATTTTATCATTAAAATCAATACAACATTATTCTTATTTTATAAATAAAGGACCCGAGATTAAGGGAAGTTGGGTAATTCATCTATTTGATAGTTACTATTCAGTGGAAGAGTTTAGGATCAAACTCCCAAGTACACTGTATCATGGTTAATTCATTTGATCTTCCTGATGACACAGACATTAAGAAGTTACATCATTTACCTAACGGTTCCAGGTAGTTTTTGAAAAAGCCCAAGCTGGTACAATGACCACTCTCTTTATTCCACATCAGTTTGGATTCTTTCATTGACATCTGTTGATTCCAGTGCCATTGTATAGATGAGACAGTGGGTCCTTGGGGAGGGTTAGTTATATATAATTTCAGGTTTCGTGTCACAAGGAAAATGAGAGAGGGAGACACAAATGAGTCAGATGCTTATGTAAATAAAATAGTTGATCACAAATAAGGTATGGTGAGTGTAGTGGGTCAGTTAGTGTCCCCCCAAAATTCACGTCCGCCGAGAACCTCAGAATGTGACCTTATTTGGAAATAGGGACTTTGTAGTTATAATTAGTTAAGGATCTAGAAATATTAATGAGTTAAGCATCTAAGGATGAAATCATTCTAAAATTAGGGTGGGCCCTAAATCCGACTGTTACCCTTGTAAGAGCAGAGGACACAGAGACAGAGAACAGGCACAAAGGAGATAGAGGTATAGAGGTATAAAGAAGGCCATGTAAAACTGGAGGCAGATACTGGACTTAAGTGCTGCTGCAAGCCAGGTGATGCTAAGTGGTGCCAAGGATTTGCGACAGCCACCAGAAGCTAGGATAAAGGTAAGGGACAAATTGTTCCTGAGGGCCTCTGGAAAGAACTAACCTCGCTGATTCCTTGATTTCAGACTTCTAGCCTTCATAAATGTGAAAGAGTAGATTTCTGTTGTTTTAAGCCACACAGTTTTGTGGTATTTGGTTATAACAGCCTCAGGAAACTAAATGGTGAGATACTTTAGATAAAGTCTGCCTTTCCCACCCTCCCCCTCCCACTCACCCATATATGTGTATGCTTTATAGCTTTGGGTCCCTGAAAATAACACCACTAGAAATCTTTTGAAGTATATTCTTAATAGATTCCTATCAAAATAAAAATATGTTACCTGGGAAGAGTAACATATCAAGTATTAATGTAATAGAATTCTCTAAAAAAATGATTACTTTTAATATCTTAGTATAGAAGCTCTTATGCTGATTCAGACAGTATTTTAACTGGATCTGAATGAGGATATTTGAAGGTAAAAGTCAAATGCTTCTGGCTATTAGTTTCTGAGAGTTGCAATTATTATAAATCATGGATATATCTTTAAAGCATATTTTATATCATATTAATGTGCTGAAACTCATGGTGATATAGAATATTTGATTATAGTTTGCAGCCCAAAGGAAGGTATTTTAAAAGCAGTAGATTTAAATTTGGTATTGAATGTGTTCTCTATTTTCCAAGTATAGTAGGACTGCAAATTCATGTGCTAGCTGAAAATCTGTGAAGATAATTAAGCCTATATTTCTTACCCCTTTAGGTTACTTGGAAGGGTAAATATTTTAATGGGTACAATTTCTATCTATTTTCTCTTCAGGTGCTTGTGTCCAGGCTTTATTAAGCATAAAGAAATGAACCCAGTCTAAATTTATGACAAGTCTTTTTATTCATAATAGAATAAAGCATAATTTTTACTTCCTCTGCATAAAATGCGCATACATCGCCCATATAAATTTGAATTATTTTTCTCATTTTTTTAGAGATGGTGATTTCTTAAGAAGAATTCTAGCAAAACTTCTGAAGTGATAGTGAGAAAGAAGAACGAGGGGTGAATGATTAATTTAGGTGTTATTTCATTTTTTTTTTTAAGCCTAAGATTTATATTAGCTCATTTGTACTATCAGTGCAGGGCTTTGAAATTACTTGTATTTTCTTGTTCTACCTCATTGGTTTCTGTAAATATTATTTATATATTACTTTAGATCACGATTTCTTAACATTGCACTATCGACATATTATACCAGGTAATTCTTTGTTTTGGGTTGCTGTCTTGTGCATTGTAGGATATTTAGCAGCATTTCTGGTTTTACCCACTAGATGCCAGTAGCACTCCCTAATAGTGACAACCTGGAACCTCTCCACGTAATGCCAAATGTCCCCTGAGGAGCAGTATCACCCCTGATTGAGAAGCACTCAAGTTTGGGATTTGAGAATAGTTTGTTGCATCCTTTGATTTTCCTCATATCACTGATATTACAGATTATTGGAATTTTAGATTAATTCCAAAGCTTCATTATACAAATTCAGAATTTGACATTCAAAAAGCTATTACTTACCTTATTCAGCCACAGAATGGTAGCAATTTGTCTAAACTGTGTCACTCTATGGGTGCCTGGGTGGCTCAGTTGGTTAAGCGACTGCCTTCGGCTCAGGTCATGATCCTGGAGTCCCTGGATCGAGTCCTGCATCGGGCTCCCTGCTCGGCAGGGAGCCTGCATCTCCCTCTGACCTTCCCCCCTCTCATGTGCTCTCTCTCTCTCTCTCATTCTGTCTCAAATAAATAAATAAAATCTAAAAAAAAAAAAATAAACTGTGTCACTCTATATCTTACAATCCTTGTTGCCTTCCCCCAATTTAGGATTCACTAATGCTATTATGCATTTTAATTTTTCTTTACTCTCATGTCTAAAAAATCTCTTCCATCTTTATCTACCTTTTTTCTGTAGTTCCTTCTTCATTATCTAGAGTTCCAGTGTCTCCACTCTGCTTCATGGATATTTCTAGTTTAGTACAGTAGAAAAATTAATATGCTTTTTTTTGCATTTGCATCATAATTTAGGTGCATTAGATCTTTTTTTATATTTAATCATTTAATTCATTCCTTCATTTAGCAAGTATTTATTGAGTGTTTTCTAGAGTCAGGCCTTGTGCAAGATTCTGGGCATCTAGTAATGAATGAGACTGCTTGTAACTATTGAACTGAAGATAATTTTTTATTTTTTTATTTGAAAAAATATTCTATTTATTTATTTGACAGAGAGAGAGAGTAGAGCAGGAACACAAGCAGGGGGAGTGGGAGAGGGAGAAGCAGGCTTCCCGCCAAGCAGGGAGCCCGATGTGGGGGCTCGATCCCAGGACCCTGGGATCATGACCTGAGCTGAAGGCAGACACTTAACAACTGAGCCACCTAGGCGCCCCTGAACCAAAGATAATTTTTTAAAAAGATTTATTTATTTGAGAGAAAGCACAAGCGGAAGGGGCAGAGGGAGAGGTTAGAGAGAATCTGTGGCAGACTCCATGCTGAGCGCAGAGCCGGACATGGAGCTCAGTCCCAGGACACTGAGATCAGGACCTGAGCAAAACCAAGAGTCAGATGCTTAATCAGCTGAGCCACCCAGGTGCCCCAAACCGAAGATAACTTTTGATACAAACTTAAAATATCTTCGTAGGGCATTAATCAAACTTTTCTTGGCTTATGCTTTCCTATACCCCTCATTTGTTGAAATCTGGTTATGTCACCATTAGCAGGTCTGATATTTCTCTCCTTTCAGGTTCTCTATAGTTTTGTTTGACAAGCACTTTAAATATTTACTGTAAGACCTGTGGGGACCTACCTTCCCATCCATGAACACCCAATGGTTATCTTCTCCCACTTCTTTAGAGGAACTACATGCTGTTCTCTTTTAAAAAGTGGAGTCTTATTTTGTCATTCCCTTACTTAACTATCTAGTCCTCTGGGGATTTGCTGTTGCATCATTGGCTGACCATGATACAATTTTTCAGTCTGTAATCTGAGCCACTTTACTGTGCAGAACAGTGCTGTATGATAGAAATAGTATGTGAACCACATAAGTGCTTTTAAATTTTTTAGTAGCCACATAAAACATAAGGAATTGAAATTAATTTTAATAATATATTCTACTTAATCTAATATAACTAAATTATCATTTTGACATATAATCAGTATAAAAATTGAGATACTTTGTTTTTTATTTTATATTAAATCTTTGAAATCCAATGTTTTTCTTAAATACTTGTGTTTTTTTGAGAGAGAGAGAGAGTGCACATGCACACGAGGGAGAGGAGGAGCCGAGGAGAGGGAGAGAATCTTAAACAGTCTCCATGCTCAGCACAGTTGGGCACCATTCCATGATCCTGAGATCATGACCTGAGCCATAAACGGGTTGAATGCTTAACAGACTGAGCCACCCAGGTGCCTCAAAATCCAGTGTTCATTTATACTTACATCACATGTCAATTTAGACTAGTCATATCACAAGAATTAAAAAACCGCACCTGACTGTTGGATACCCTATTGGATGGCAAAGATTTAGAATATTAACTTTTCAGGTCCACCACACCCAAAGTGCAGAAAGTCCCAGCAAAGGAGTTCTAGTGTTCCCAAGACTGATATATCCTCCCACTACAGAGATAGGTTATCATTCTGTTGTCTTTTAAGTTTTTTCATTTTGTCATTAAAAAATCCAGTTGAGTGTGTGTTCCATGGAAAGGAAAGGGTTATTTCTGTTGGATTTCTCACTGTAGTGAATGTGATAGTCTGGGGTTTACACTATTATGTCCCTATAAAGTATGCTGTACATCTCCTAACAAGACTGCCATTCATTTTTTCAATAAATCCTGCACAGGGGTATTAGGGTCTGTGAACTGACAATTGATTAACTGCCTGGAAAATTATTCTTTATTGATTTATATTACATGGAGGCGACTGCAAATCTATAGTGTCTCTAATCAGAGAGAAAATGCTAAAGTTAGTGTCATTCTTATTGAGACAGGCAATTCCAAGTAGGCGAATAGGTTTAGCACCTCTAGGTGACATCTACGTATTATTCACTTATGAATTCCAGTAATCCATTAATTATATAATACATAAAGCAAGTGAGAGCAGGGTAATTAATTAAAAAAAAAACCCAAAGTGTCCTTTGTGCAAACAAGTATTTTAAATGTCAATTTGGCATTCTCTTTCTGTGTGGAATTGGATACCTTGGCTTGATTTTTTTCTTAAAGATTCTATATCATATCTAGATTGCTATCTATATGTTGAAAATGCAAGAGTGTCTTAAACGAGTAAAACCTTTGAAATAGAAAGTGCTCTAAGTTGATTAATCAAGTTAGGGAAGGTTTCTAAAAACTATTAAAATGATTTACCTAATTTCTGTGAGTTCCTTCAGGAAGCTCACTAAGGTTAGGAAGGGGCTGAGATCACCTGCCATCTTGCCCTGCCTTTGGGAGCTTCCTTTTGTAACCAGTTCTAATCAAGAGGCTTCTGTCTAGAACATAACCTGACTTTAATTAATTAATTTTTAAAAAGATGTATTTACTTTAGAGAGAGAGAGAGAATGGGGAGAGGGGCAGAGGGAGAGAGTGAGAGAGTCGTAAGCAGACTCTGCACTGAGCGCAGAGCCCAGCATGGGGCTTGATCAGAGGATCGATCGTGAGGTCATGACCTGAGCCAAAACTGAGTTGGACGCTCAGCTGACTGTGCCACTCAGGCGCCCCTAACCTACCTGACTTTAATTTAAATCAAAAAGACAAAATACAGCAGCGTGTTAGATTACTGCTTGGGCAGAGGGCAATGGAATCTGTAGGATTGTTGCATACATATACCCTAGGTATGTGAATTGGCTTTGGAGGATCTACAGCTTTCCTGAAATTGTAGGCAAAACATTCTACGTGGTTTGAAGGTGCTTCCCCCACTACTCATCCCTCTGGGAGAGGGTCTGTATGTATATCAGAGTCTTAAATTTATCTAGTACCTTCAAAAAAAAAAAAATCTCAGATATGCATAGCAGATTCACTGTTGAATCCATAGCACCTTGCACAGCGCTTAGCAATTAGCAGGTCTCTAAATATTTGTTGGATAAATGAACACTCTCAGGTTGTTTGAGCATGTCAGGTGAGTTTCCTGGAATACTGTAGTTTGTCTAAGGGAATTTTTTTTACTTTGCTTAGTTTCTTGTAGTGCCCACAAAATGCAGTCACAACTTAATCAACAGTATTTATGTTTATAGGGAAGCAAAGATTGCTGTTTGGGATTTGGAGTTCAAGCTTTTGATCTGATTGTGCCAAGTGACATTTTTTCATTTCTTATAGCTTGTCTTTCTCCTACTCCCATTTTTCTGCTCTCCTCCCAAATCTCTTTCTCTTCTTTTGATGCACTCTAAATATGGGAGATCAAGTGGGAGCTTGGGAAGATTTCTGCCCTGAAATTTAATGGTGAAAGATATTGTTTTGACATCCATTCAAAGGCACTTTTTGATTCAGTGGGAAATTAAAATTCATTTATTTATTCAAAAGGCATATATTAGTTGTGAGCTACATTCTGTGCGTGGCCCTGGGGACACAGCTGCAGACACATATAGACCTTGTCCTTATGGTGCTTACAATTTAATATGGCAATAATTAATTAAAATACAGATTTTTAGCCAAAGGCTCAGTGTTTTGGTTTTATGTCAAGTGATTTTACCAGTGCAGTTTATTACTGTGATCTCTTTTGAACCAAGTGTATTTTAAGTTCTTTGTTGGTGCTTATGGGCTCATTGTGAGGCCCAGAGTGACATATAGAATCCCCAGGAGCAGAATCTGAACAGTTGAATTTGCTCTTTGCTCCTGGCCCCTCCTTTGAGGCTCAGGGGAGTGGGTTAAAGCATTTTTGAATATAAACAAAGCCAAACTACTCCTTCCTCCCTTTATTTTTCTGTCTCCTAACCTAAGACAGCAAAAACAAAAGCACTGTCTTCCCTATAAGTAATCTGTAATCCTGTACTTTTCTGCAATGAAGGACATGTTTGGATCTTTACCATTAGGTTTAGTATTTTTCCTCATTCTGTTACTTTTTCTAAAATCCAAATGACAGAGATACGGGGTCTTTAAAAACTGAAAACTAGATATTTTTTGGTTGTTGTAGACAAGCAATTTAATGAAAATGCTACTGAAATGTTTTTCCTCTATGAAAACTAGTAAATCAATTACAAAAGCAATTTCCTTACACAGTATGATTTTATTGTGTTTGACCAGGGCATTTGATAAGTATTAGTTCTTGCTGAGAGCAAAGAGTAAATTTTATTTCAAGCTTTTCTTTCATGCAAACAGCGAGAGAAGTATCAGAAGGGCAGTTGGACACTGGTCTTCCCTGGTGGTGTGCACAGAGGATGAGGGAATCTGTGGGCTGGCCTGACTTCTTCAGTGTCTACACTGAGAAATGCAAGAGAGGGACCTGTTTTCTAATAAAAATGGGGAGATGATGGCAAATTCTCATATCTGGGCATATTTCATACAAGTGCAGGTATTGTGGTATTTCTTTTTACTTCTTCCTGAGAGACTTTTCTCCATTAAACAAACAGTATGCCCAACCCCAATTCAAACTAAACAAATAAATGTACAAGAGAGAGAAGAAAGATCTAGGTCTGATGTGTGAACATATTGGAGTGGAGGGTTAGCAGCTATGGATTTCATTGCTGTCCCTGAACTTGATATATAGATTGTCATTGGTCCAGTATATATAATGGGCAAAAAAAAAAAAAAAATGCTTGCAAACAATTTACTGTGTGCCTGTTACTAGGATTCATGTGACACATGTAACCCCTCCGTTTGCCCCCCAATGTGTTTTATATCACTCACCGAAGATTGAGGATTTGCTGCATAGTGGTTCCGAGTCTGAGTATTGACCCAGTATCTTTAAGTCTGTTTTCTAAGCTGCAAAGTACTGACCATAATATTATCTATGTCATTCTAACTTGCAGAGTTTTAATGAGAATTAAATGAGATAATGGTTGTGCTCAACAGATGTTAGCTCCAGAAAGTGCTGGCATGAATGTGACATGGTATTTTATTTTGGGAATCTAACCAAAAGAGCTATAACAATTTTTTGATGACTTGCTCTCTTGTTCTCCAGTCCATGCTCAGTCAGAAGGTGTTCCCTTCTCAAAGCTGCCTCAGTGCCTTCTATAATACCTTTAGTACATTATATTAAAATGATGCATTTAAATACCAGCCACTCCCATCTCCCAGCATGCAAGCCCTTCCATGGCATAGTCTATCACTTAATGTTTTTTTCAGCACCTACTGCTATTCTTGGAACACAGAGAGTTGAAAAATGTTCTTAAAACAAGGAACAGAAAGCAGGAAAAGACCAAGAACTGAAGTGGTCCTTTGAAGATAGTATGAGAAATTAAGTGCAAGAGATGAAGACATTTAAGATAGTGGCAACAGAGTAGAGGCCAGGGGTGGGGAAGAGGGGAGGAAGGAAAAAAGAGGGTGAACTTAGGGGTCAGTGAGGAGGGAACATATTTGAAAATAGGCTAAAAAAACAACATAACATCTGTGTTTTAGGAAGAGAGCTCAAAACAGACTGCGTATTTTCTTGATAAGATAGATCTTCAATGTCAGCTTGAGGATTTGGTAGGAATTTGGGTTTTGGGAGTAAATAGGAGTCCACATAATTGGTCAGTGTTTAGTGAATTATGCCATAAGCCTATGTGGGTTTCAATAAATTTAAAGCAGAACCCTAAACCTATGAAGGAATTTACAGTATAATTTGAGGCACAAGGCTTGAGATCTGATGTGTATGAGACAAGGAGAAGGGTTAGCAGTACCTGACAACAACCTTTCAGTCTGCGGTATTCCTAAGATTCATTCAATAAATATTCAGTGATGAGTTGTTGTTTGCCAGGCACGTTGCTAGGAGCTAGTCTTTCAACAGCAATCACAATAAAAATGGTCTCTGCTCTAAAGGAGCATTTGGTCTAGTAGGGGAGGCAGAAAATTATGTGCACAATATTTTGGTGTGAAACAAGCTATGGGATTATACAGGTGGGGCATCCAGTGTAAGGGGTCAGGGAAGATTTCCCCAAGGAGGTAATGCATAAGCTGATATCTGAAGGATGAGTAGGAAATAGCTACAGAAAAGGAGGAGAAAAGACTATATTGTGTAGAGAAAGTGAAAAAATTTTCAGTGAGGTTGGAAAGTAAAACTCAGTGAGGTTGGAAGATATCAAGGAAATATCTAGGAGAATAATCAGGGCCCGATCATGCAGGTGCTAGTCAGCTAAATAATGAAGTCAGAATTGCATGTATAAAAACCTCTCTACATGTTTTGCAGAATGATGAGGGGCCGAGAGTAAATGCCAGGAGGTCATTAAGAGGCTTTGGGGGTAATCCATGTGAGAGATAATTGTGGTCTGAGCTGGAGCAGTGAGAGTGGGGACCTAGAGATGAACATAAGAGATATTTAGGAGTAGATTTGACAGGTATGAATTGATTAGAGGTGTGGCATTAGGAAGTGGCAGAGATTTAAGTTTCATACTGATGTTTGGCTGTGCACCTCAGTGGGTAGAAGTACAGTTTTCTGAAATGGGGAGCTATGAGGAAGAACAATGTGGGTAATGTTTGATGTTGAGTACAGTTTTAGGTGCACTGAATTTGGAATGTCTTTGTGACATCCAAGTGGAGATTGATTATATGAAAATGGCAGTCAGGAGAGAGGAAAATGTGGACGTACACAATCAGAAGTCATCAAGATATGGATATTGAAACAAGGGGAGGAGATAAACTGGCCCAGCAAGTACAAGTGAAGTGAAAAGGAGGCCTAACATAGAACTCTAAGGGATACCAATTATTTTCTTCTAAATCATCTTTACTGAAGTATGATTTATATATAACAAAGTGCATGCATTTTAAGTAAACATTTCAGTGATATTGATACATGTATATACCCCTATAACCAATATATTAATCAAGATACAGAAAATATCTAGTGTGTTGAATCTGGCTTGCAAGTTGTGATTATTTAATTTTTAGGAGTTTTAGATGCTAGTTATTAAATATAAGCCATTAGTTTAAAATTATGTCATATGGTCTTATAATTAAATAAATTATTTTAAAAACAAAACATACTCAAAATGTAACACTTAAGTTATTTGCTATACTTAATACTTCCTATGATCTTGGGGTTATTTTCATGTGTTTTGTTTAAATGGAGGAAATACTGTATATTGGTATGTATTCAGTCATGTTATGTTGGTAACTTGAAATCAGCCATGGTGAGAATATTTACACCACAGAATTTGGCAAACACTGCAAATCAGGGATTGACTTATTTTTTAGTTGGTTGCTTCAGCAAAAGTAAGTGAAGAGTAAGATCCCAGTAATGTAGATTAAGTTTAAAGTGCCCTGTCTGTACCTGTTACTTTATGAGTAGCACAAGAAATTAGGGCTGTTTGAGGATATATTCTTCCTGTTGTTGAAAATTATTATCTGGTTCAGGAAAGAGATCACTCATGTCATTGATGAACAAGTTAGGTTCCAATATACATAGTGCTAAAGCTTAATAAATGTAATTGTAAGAGAATGAGAAAGAACGTGTCATGTATCAGATATAATGAAAATAAATTTATTGGGAAAAGAATTAGAGAGTTGGGATTGGAAAAGCAGAGGTAGGTTAGGCATGTAAGAGTTTGGGAAAAAACAATCAAAGCATTCTGTGAGAATTGGCTATGTGGAATTTATAGTCAAGTGCTTTGCATATTTTATTATTTGTAAATTGTGTATTATATGATTTTTTGTATCAGTAAAACTTATAAAAATATATGTATGTATACATATACACATATGCTTTTTTCAGAGAGTTGGTTGGTTGTGAACCATTTACTAGCCCAGAACTGATCATACATTCTCTTCTAAAGTTCCTTCAGGCCCTTTGCTGCATATCCTCATCCTTGGCCCCAAGCAACCATTGATTTGCTTTCTGTCACTGTAAGTAGGTTTTGCCTGTTCTAGTTTCATAAATGGAAAAATGGAATAAATGGAATAATACTTTTTGGTGTATTGCTTCTTTTGCTCAGCATGTTGCTGAGATTTATTCATATTGCATAAATCAGATATTAGTGATTTATTTCTTTTGATTGTTGGGTAGTATTCCATAGCATGGTTGTACCATGATTAGTTTTTCATTCATGTGTTGATGACTTTTTTCTTCTTGTTCAGTATTTGGCTATTATGAATAAAGCTGCTATGAGTTTTTATGTACAAATCATTTTATGGACAGTGTTTTTATTTCTTTTTGGGTAAATGCCTATGAATAGATTTGCTAAGTCACATGTATGTTTTACTTCTAAGAAGCTGCTAAACTTTTGCAAGTAGCTGTACTATTTTACATTCCCCCCATGTAGTATCTGAGAATTCCAGCTGCTCCACATCCTCACCAACACTGCACTGTGTTCTTTTTAATTTTAGCTATCCTAGTGTGTGCATTGGTACCTCACTGTAGTTTTATTTTTTATTTTTATTTTTTTAATCATAGGTCTCTTTTTAAAAAATTTTTTATTGTTATGTTAATCACCATACATCATTAGTTTTTGATGTAGTGTTCCATGATTCATTGTTTACGTATAACACCCAGTGCTCCATGCAGAATGTGCCCTCTTTAATACCCATCACCAGGCTAACCCATCCCCCCAGCCCCTCCCCTCTAGAACCCTCAGTTTGTTTTTCAGAGTCCATAGTCTCTCGTGGTTCGTCTCCTCCTCCGATTTCCCCCCTTTCATTTTTCCCCTCCTGCTATCTTCTTTTTTTTTTTTTTTTAACATATATTGTATTATTTGTTTCAGAGGTACAGATCTGTGATTCAACAGTCTTGCCCAATTCACAGCGCTCACCATAGCACATACCCTCCCCAATGTCTATCACCCAGCCACCCCATCCCTCCCACCCACCAACTCCAGCAACCCTCAGTTTGTTTTCTGAGATTAAGAATTCCTCATATCCTCACTGTAGTTTTAATTGGCACACCATTTTTGAAGAAATGAAAAAGTACAACAGAATATCTAGCAGAGTGAATTGTCAGGGAAACCAAGAGACAAGAGCATTTTGAGAAACAGGGAACAATCTACATGTCATATGGTGTTAAGAGCATAGAGACAAAGGGGTGCCTGGGTGGCTCAGTCGTTAAGTGTCTGCCTTCGGCTCGGGTCATGATCCCGGGGTCCTGGGTTTGAGCCCCATGTCGGGCTCCCTGCTCGGTGGGGAGCCTGCTTCTCCCTCTCGCCCTGCCTGCTTGTGCTCTCTCTCTCTCTGTCAAATAAATAAAATCTTTAAAAAAAAAGAGCTTAGAGATAAGAATAGCAAAGTGACCATTGGATTTAAGAGCATAAGGTCATTTATTATTTTGGTATAAGTGATTACAGTGAGAAAATGGAAATCATCCAGTGGAAATTCCCACTACTTTCCACTCTTAAACCTAGAATCCTGTACTGCCCATGTCATGAAGATACCAAATATCATTCTTTATATGGCTCAAACCCCAGCAACAGATGAAGGGAAAATTCTTTTCCTGTGTAGAACCTTAGCCTGGTGCTGAACCCTCTCTTACAAGTATACATCCTCCTAGATTGACCTAGGAATAAAGTATTCTCATTGTCTGTTTCTAGACTGGCACATTGTTTTCCCTAATTAGAGGATAGATGAAGCTTCATCCTATCCCATTGTCTTTCCACTTTCTACATTGTCCCAAGAAGGTATGATAAGGTATCTGAATTGTCTCCTGATTTCTTCTCATCTGGCACTAAGCAGAACTTTGCTCAGTGCCCACCACTTAGGTTTTGTTTAATCAGTACTTATACCGAATAAATGAGTGAATGAGTGAATGAATGAATAAAGGAGTGAATGAGTTACCACATAAAGAAGGATTCTTGGTTGAAGTCGCCTGTTTTCAATTTCCATTCTTTTTTTTCCCTGCAATTATTCATATCTGCATGAAGGGGCCTGGTGGGTGGTAGTTGCTGACAAGTAGTTTTGGAAGGAAAGTTGGGGGAGTGGGAGCTCTGAATTCTTGCTTGAGTTAAGCAAGACTTTGAATACAAAAAAGAGGAAGTCATCTCTTCCATTTTGACTTAGAAAATTGCCAACATGTTAAAAAGACAAAATAAAAACTCTCATTATAAATTCTAAAGTGGATTCTGGAGTCTGGAAACAACACCCTGTTTTGTACATCCCTCTCTTAGGCCAGATTCTAGAAAGTGGTATGTTACTGGTTTGCATGTTTGCTTTTCACCTGAGGCTTTGAGCTCCTCCAGGGCAGAGATGCATCTTACTTATCTTTGTTCCTCCTGTTGCACATAACACTTAACAGGTACTTGATAGCTTTTTGTTGAAAGAATGAACCAATTCAGGGAGGTGATAAACTGGAGACAGGGTTTAAGAGACAGAAATGAAATAGAAAGTTTGGTTGAGAATTGATTGAGTACCGATTAAGGCAAAAGCAGAAGACTTGAAGTTATAGCTTAAGATTTTAGCTGAACTCTTCAGCTTGCTTCATTGCAAAATAAATGTTTATAATAAGATGCGGCTTGTTTAGTAATGCATATTTGGGGGCTCTGGACAAAAGTGGTATGTAATTCAGGTTTCTGCCAAGGATATATAGTATCTGATGCCACAGAAGGACCAGGTCTCTTATGCAAAGTTTTTCTTAAAGCAGGGGGTGGTTGCCAAGTACTATGGGAAACTCATAACAAAGCATATAATCATTTTTTCCAGGGCTAATGTAGAAAGCTAAAAGAGAAAAAAGAAAAGAAAAGAAAAGAAAACTGAAAGAGAAGAGCTTTGAAAGGCATCATAATGGGGCTCCAGAGCTCAGTAAGCTCCTGGCAAGAGCTCTACTTCTCTCTCTTTCCCCCACGCTCCTGTTTCTCATCTGTAATTTGACTTAGAATCCACCAGAAATAATCCTGTATGCCCTTCATTCCTATATGCTTCAGCTCCTTCAAGAGGCCTAAGATTTCCCAGGTTATGTTTCGTGACCTGGACTCTCCTTTTCATTTGGCTCTGCACATCCCCTAATCTGACTCCATCTTCCCCTTCTTTGGCTTGTTCTCTTCCTAAAAATGTGGTGTTTTTATCATTGTCATTTAGAGATCATTGTCTTTCTGTCTCTCCCCAAAGTCTCCAGTCTTGAAACCCGAGGAGTCAGACTACTGCTTACCCCTCCTTTGTTGCAGTCTTCATAGACACATCACTCCCTCATTTCATGAAGATTTTAGCTCCTAGTTCACTGTCACTTTCTCTAACACTTTCTCATCACCATTGTGACTGATTTTAGTTTCTGTGTTAGTAATTCTTTCAACCACCCTGATTTGTAAGTCATTTTCTTTGAAGAATCTTGTCCTCTACCTTAATATAGTCATATACTCCATTAGTTGAACCCCAGACTTTGAGATTCTCTAAAATTACACCCCTTCTATAATTTTAACCATCTCACTTTCCAACCACTACCTCTTATCTTCCTAGCTTACTTCCTCAAATATACTAGCAAACAATTCTTTCACTCCATTTGTTTTATGCTAATATCACGTTTTCACTGCTATTCTCTCCAACATACCTTACTTAGCTTGAGTTCTCTGGTCTAATTATGAAATATCTTTGTTCAAACCTTGTACTAGTACTTAAGTATTTGATCATTGCTTGACCCCAAGTCTGATATATTCTTTTTTTTTTTTTTAAGATTACTTATTTATTTTAGAGAGAGAGACAGCACGAGTGGGAGGGGCAGAGGGAGAGAGAGAATCTCAAGCAGACTCCACGCTGAGCGTGGAGCCCGATGCGGGGCTCGGTCCCAGGACCCCGAGATCATGACCTGAGCCGAAACCAAGCTCAACAGACTGTGCCACCCAGGCGCCCAAGTCTGATACATTCTTGTATCTGCTTATGAGGACTGGATTGCTCTTTACCCTAAGACAGTTTGACATAAGGTACTTTATCTCATCTCTTTGAGAGTCACACCCTGTTTTATAACTGCACAAATGACCAGTCATGCTGAGATAATGACTAATCTTGAAATTAATGACCAATCCTAAGAAAGCCTTTCAATACTCTCTATAATCGAAAAGTGCCTTTCAGAATCTTGTCCTATTTGGATAGAAATTCCTTTTTCTTGCACTGTATCTATCTTCGGACTTCACACTCAGAGAAACTCACTGTCTACTCCGGAGTTACTTTCCCTTGTCTGGCAGAGCAGTCAGTTCATCTTTGATATTTTTGGTGTTTGATTATTCTTTAACAGCTCTGCCATTTTAACTACTTCCCTGCATGCACTCTCAACTACATTGCTCTTTCTTTCTCAGTTCCTTCACTGTATTTACCTGATAATACTTAACGCTGGTTAAATCCAACTCTCTACTTTGCTTCTGGACTTGCACAATTGAACATGACTGGAGAAAAACAAAGCTATACTGAACAGTCTTCTTGAAATTAATGGACACTTTCTTCAAGTGTGCCTGTCTGCTGTTAAGCCACCCTATCTCATTTTCCTCAATTATTCTTTTACTCTCCTTGATGACTATTACCTTTTCTTCTCATTTTCACCAAACTTTTTTAACACATGCTTTCTTATCTTCTTTGATAACTTGGCTTCCTATTTCACTGAGAAAATAGAAGCACATAAAAGAAAACTTCTATGTGGTCTCACTCTGACATATTGCCAGTCTACTTGAAAACATACCCATGAAATCTGTGTTTCTCTCTAATGCCAAACTCAACACTTGTTCCCCCAAATCACCCTCCCACTCCATTTTTTACTGATTTATTCTTACAGCATGCAAGTAGGCTGTAATTTCTCACATCTGAAAAAAACATTTTATGACTTCACATTTTCCTGCAGCTTCTACCCTATTTCTGTGATCCTCTTTCCAGCAAAGTGCCTTGTGTCTGTTTGCTTGTTCCCATATTCTCTTGAACGTACTCAGAACAGTTTTTACCGCCACCTCTCCGCTGAAAACACTTGTCAGAAATCACCAATGACTTTCACGTGGCTAATCCAATGGTCACATGTCAGTCTTCTTTCTTGACCTCAGATATAATACTTGGATCTGGGTTACTGTTTCCCTCCTAGAAGCTAGATATTTCCTTTTCATCTCCTTTGCTAGTGTTTCCTCATCTCCCCATCTTAGTCCTTGGATCTCTCCTTCTCTATTTACTCTTACTCCAGAGTTATCTCATCCAGGCTCTTACTTTTAAAAACTTCTTTTTAAAAAAATGATGATTTCTACATTTGTATCTCCAGCCTGGACCAATATGAACTCATCTGGCTGCTCTCTCAACAGTTTCATGTGGATGACAATTTGGCATCTCACACTTAAAGTGCCCACAGTTTAACTGTCAGTTCTTCTCTCCATCCCAACCTGTTTTTTCTTGTCTTTTTCTTTAATATATATACCAAATTCTGATAATTTTGAACTACCTCTACTGCTTTCTTCCTGATTCAACAACTGTAATTTCTAACCTGGATTATTGGGATAGCCTTCTAACTGTTCTCTCTCCTATGCTAACATACTAACTATTTGCAATCCAGTAGTCAAAATGATTCTTTGAAACATGTCAGATCACTTTTTGATACCTGGCTCTTTGTGATTTCTTAGATATCATGTCCTGCAACTTTCTCCTATGCTTCCTAAACTTCAGCCATACTGGCCTTTTTCCTCTTTTCAAACATGTGAAGCACACGCCTACCTGTCATGGCCCAACCTCACATATTCTTCCTTCTGCCTGAAACATTCCTTCTCCAATAGTCACTTGGCTTTCCCTTTCTTACTTGTGGTTCAGTATTTCTTGTTAGATAAACCTTCTTTTATTATTGCAAATAAACTCCCCCCGCAATTTTCTTCTTTCCCTTCCTTATCTTGCCTTAGTTTTCTCCTCATTTATCATTTATATTTTATATTTGCTCTTGTTTGTTTAACTTTTGTCTTCCAAGCAATAAACTTGGAGTTGTGAACTCTGAACCATTAGGGGCCTTGTTGTGTTTTGGTGGTCAGCACAAAGCAAGTGTTTATTACATATTTATTAAATTAATTAATATGAGGTTATTCTCTATGTTGGTTTCCTGATGTTGGCTTACAAAATGCTATTGTTTTTGCTATTGTGGCACTTTTCCTCCACCCTGCTAGTGCAGGCGGTATGCAAGAATGTGGCACGCTCCTGTTGCCTTGCTAAGGCCAGTGGGGACAAATGGTTGTGGCATTCCCACGGCCTTGCAGAAGTTGCAGGCATGTGCAGACATGGCACTTTCCTGCCGCCTCACTGAAGCTGGTGGGCACACAGCCAGTGAATTTTCTTTGCTGCCTTGCTAAAGCTGGTGGGCATGCCCCCCTTTCCCTCCTCATGCACTCCAGCTGTCTCACTAAATCTGGCGGGTGTGTGTAGCCAAGGCATTATCCCACAACCTTGCTAAAGCTAGTGGGCATTTCCCACCCTCTGTGCTCTGCAGCTGCATTGCTAAAACCAATGGACATGTGTAATCCACAGAGGGAATGCATCTTGATTGCCTGGCCCTTGTGGCCACAGGGCTTGAGTTTCTGGGCTCCACAGGACTGTATCAATCAGAAAGACAGTTCTTGGCAGGCTGCCTCCCCCAGGGCACTGCACAAACAGTAGTAAACTGACACACACCCCCAGTCCTCCTATGAAAAAGGCCTGTTTATTTGTCCTGGAGCTTTAGCTTGAGGGACGGGTTTCAGGTTTGCCACATCTAGAGTCTATGGAAGAGCTCTCAGGAATACAGGTAGGGAGATACCATCTTTGTGCTCTCCCCTGGCCTCACTATAGTTGGCCAGTACTCCCCAGAAAGGAGCTTATATGCCCATCTGGAGCCCTAATTTTTGCAGCTGTCACCCAGCGGACACCTTAAGATCTCCTGGTCTGGAGGCCAGGAGAGTTTACAATTGTAGCCCCACAGACCTGTATATATTTGCATATTTTAAAAGCTGCTGCCTGAGGGTCTGGCTTCCATTCAGCCTGAAACTAGATGCTGAGGTCCGTCCTTTTGGAACACTGACAGGTCTTGGCACATTCTCAACAATGAGGACCTATCAAGAATAAATCAAGCTGTTTAGAAAACCACAAAGGTTCAGGGGACCATCAAGAACTACAGCAAGGTTGAATAATAAGATTCATCTCCTATGCAAGGCCACTCCTTCAAGATTGGGAGAGGTAACTGTTTTGCCGTATACATAGAAACAAACACAAAGAGTGAAGCAACATGAGGAAAAAGGGAATATGTTCCAAACAAGAGAATAAGATAAAACTTTAGAAAAATACCTCAGTAAAATGGAGTTAAGTAATCTACCTGATAAAGAGTTCAAAGTAATGGTTATAAAGATGCTAACTGAACTCTGGAAAAGAGTGGATGAATAGAGTGAGAACTTCAACAGAGACAGAAAATATTAGAAAGTACAAACAGAAGTCACAGAGCTGAAGAATATAATAACTGAAAAATAGACTAGAGAAGTTTGACAGCACATTGGAGGAAGCAAGAGAATGATTCCGTGATCTAGAGGACAGGGCAGTGGAACTCACCCAAATAGCAGTGAAAAGAAAAAATAATGTGCAGATTGCATAAGGGTCCTGTGGTACAACATTGGGCAGAACAGCATTGATGTTATAGGAGTCCCAGAAAGAGAGGAGATAGGCAAAAACCTTAGTTGAAGAAATAATGGTGGAAAACTTCTTAACCTGTGGAAGGAAAGAGACATCCAGGTCCAGGACACCCAGAGAGTTCCACATAGGGTGGATTCAAGAGAGCCACACCAAGACACATTATGATGAAAATGTCAAAAGTTAAAGATAGAGAATCTTGAGAGCAGCAAAAAAAAAAAACAAAAAACAACTTGTTGCATAAAAAGGAACCCTGTAAGACTATTGGCAGATTTTTTAGCAGAAACTTTATAGTCCAGAAGGGAGTGGCATGATATATTCAAAGTGCTGAAAGGAATAAACCTCAAAACAAGAATACTCTACCCAGCAAGGTTATCATTAAGAATTGAAGAAGAGATAAAGAGTTTTTCAGATAAGCAAAACCAAAGGAACTCGTCGCCACTAAACTGGCCTTAAAAGCGCTGTGAATTTTGTAAGACTGTTGAATCACAGACCTGTACCTCTGAAACAAATAATGCCTTGTATGTTAAAAAAAAGAAGAAGATAGTAGGAAGGGAAAAATGAAGGGGGGGAATTGGAGGGGGGAGATGAACCATGAGAGACTATGGACTCTGAGAAACAAACTGAGGGTTCTAGAGGGGGGCGGGGGAATGGGTTAGCCTGGTGATGGGTATTAAGGAGGGCACGTATTGAATGGAGCACTGGGTGTTATATGCAAACAATGAATCATGGAACACTACATCAAAAACTAATGATGTAATAATGTATGGTGATTAACATAACATAATAAAATAAAAAAAAAGAAATGTTAAAGGAGACTTTTTTAAGCTGAGAAGAAAAGGCACTAACTAGTAATAAAACATAAAAGTAAAAATCCCAATGGTAAAGGTAAATACACAGTAAAAGTAGTGGATTAATCACCTATAAAGCTAGTATTTTTATCCAAGTGCCATGTACTCATTAAAATGAACACTCTGTATGAAGCTCATGATTATTCTGCCCCTTGGCCTAAGGATTTGGTTGTATGACCCTTGTGCTTGAGAGCTGTTCCTTCCTCTTGTGGCAACTGGGGAGGTAGCAGCCTCAGCCCAGATCACAGATGGTGATTGAAAACAATGCAGTTCAACCTTCTTAGGTGACCTTGACTAGGCTGCTCATGGGTCTCTCTGTGTTCCATAAATTACAGGTAATTACACAGAAATAGGAGATCAGCTCATTCCCTTGAGTTATCTGTGAAGTGCTACTGATTTCACTTAAGGCTGAGCAGCAGTAAAGTATATTAATATCAGCTTAATTTCTGGTAATTGAGGTAGCAATAAAGAATTATCCCTGGAATATTTTATTCCCATGATTATGTGAGTGTTTGAACTATGGAAGTGGTTTTTTTGGTCACAGTATAAAATGTCCCATTCTCTCGCATCAGGAACTTAGTGTAATTAGCATCTGGCAGACAACACTGTGTTCAGTCATTTCCCCTGTCCCTTGAATGCATTTTTATTAGCCAAACCATCAAGTAACCTTATTTATTATTCTAGATAGAAGCATTTTGATCTCATTAACATGGATAATTTTCTCCAAACTTATGTAGTCAGACTGCAGCCAAAGCTCCCTTTATGACAATTAAGATATACTGTTTTTTTCTTCTGGTGCTTTACTATACAATTAAGATACTATTCAAATCAGTAAATTTATTAGTATATTAACACACTAATTGGATTACAAACACATCCTCTTATTTCTGAAATGTTTATGATTTAATTGACTTGTTTAAACTAATTTTCATCTCCCTGTGCAATTATAACTCGTTGTTAATTGAATTTATTTACACATGGAATACTGATACTGCATTCCCTTGTACCAAGGAAATATGTCTAAAGGTCTCATCAGAGGGTTAGATTTTTGGCACCTGAAACTATTACTAGAGATAATAATGATCATGTAATACTCATTTGCTGAAAGAATTAGTTGTAACTTTTAGGACAAATAAGTATGATACCATTAGTCAATAATTAATCATTTATTCAAACACACACTATATGTGGAAGAACTATTGCTTAAAAAACATATTCTTTTCCTCCCTCTCTAATGTAGGTAGGGGTTTATGGCCAACTCCAATATAACAGAGATAATGGACACAGTGGTGTGTTTTTAGAATTCTGTTAATCTTTGGTGTTTTTTCCAAGTGTGGAATGCTCTCTGAATTAAAGATTTTAAAAGAAGACAAAGAGACATACATGCACATTTATGGAAAGTAATTTCAAATGCATTGTCATGCCCAAAGGTAATGATTTATATCCATGGGGGTAAAAATCATGACTTGAGATAATAACCATGTTGTCTTGGAAAGGCAGGTAAGATGCAAACAGGATTGTTTGTAGTGATTTGGGGGTACTTTAGCCCTGTGGTTTTCCTACTTGCACCTTTGAATTTGCTCTTTGCCATTATTGTTGTGAACTATAATCTGCAAGCATAAAAATACACAAAACAAAGATGAGTACCTATGTGACTGCTCCTCAGATCAAGGAATTGATCATCACCAGCATGTCTGAACAACCCCCCCCCCCCGCCCCGCCCCCCCTTACTTTCTGCTCCTCCCAGTGTGTTCCAAAGGTTCCCACCATTTGGATTTGGAGATGGGAGGAGGGAGGGTCTCTCTTTAAGAGCAGTTGGAGTTCTGTAATGCAACATACCTGGTTTTTAAAAAAAATTTTTTTTAAATTATACCTATGGTTACTTATCCTGTGAATATTTTTACCTCTTTTTTTTTTTTTAATTTCACCAATATTCCTAATGGCCTTTCCATAATTCTCAGAAAGAATTAATGAGGTTTTATATATATATATATATATATATATATATATATATAAACTATATATATATATATATATCTGAGTTATATATATATATCTGAGTTATATCCAGGTTTGATGGGCATATAACATACTAATACAGCTTCTTTGCCAACAGCCTGTTCATGATGATTTAGGTATTCTTTGAGACATAATGTGTAGTTTCTCTACCATTCTCTTAATTTCCTTCTGATTCCTCATTAGCAGAGTCTTTAGCATCCATGTTTCTAATACGCTGCTTGAGGCAATGTAGGCTTTTTCTACTATGATCCCCAAATTTCTTCCATTCTCTTTCCATTTCCCAATTACAAAACCATTTCCACATTTTTAGATGTTTGTTGTAGCATCGTCCCACTTCCAGGTACCAATATCTGTATTAAGTTTTCTTTTGCTGCTCTAACAGATTACCACAAACTCAGTGGTTTAAAAAAATCACAGATTTGTTATCTTATGGTTTTGAAGGTTAGAACACTAAAAGGATCTCACTTGGTAAAATCACGGTGTTGGCAAGAGTGCATTGTTTCGGAGACTCCAAGGGAGAATCTGTTTCCTTGCCTTTTCCAGCTTTTGTAGGCTGCTCATTATCTTTGACTCATAGCCACTTCCTTTTTCACATCACATCCCTCTGACATTCAATTTCCTGCCTCTCTCTTTCACTTAATAAGGACCCTTGTGATTACATCGAGCCCAGTCAGATAATCCATGAGAATCTCTCCATCTCAAGGTCACCTGATTGGCAACCTTAATTCCATCTGCAGCCTTGACATGTAACATAACATAGTCCCAGGTTCTAGGGACTAGAACATGGACATTTTTGGGGATATATTTTTCTGTCTACTACAATTATCATATGGGGAAGGGTTAGAAAAACATCATGAAGCAAATATGCATTTTACTTTATGAAATCTTTGTCTTGCATAAACTCATGTCCTTGAACTTATTTATATATTTCCTTTCAAAGCAGAGAATTGACCTCAATATCATAAAACATTGTAGATGAAAACTTTAACAGAAAAAAAAAATCATGGGATACAAACTGAGAGTAAGATCATGGTCAAATAGATCATTTTAAATCTGAAGTTGGCATAGTTTGGGGAGTCCCTTTTACCCTCAGGCAGATCATACAGCTTGAAACAAATATGTTACACTGCAGACATATTTATCATTTTCACCACTTCATTCAATTTGCGTTATAAGAAATTCATTTGAGGATGCTAGAGAATACTTCTGAAATGTGTGCTGTTGATTAAATAGGGCAGAGTAGCTGTGGACCAGAATTGGTAAAGAGTTATAGAGGGAGAAGGCAGTGGGAACTGATGTGAGTAATGGTGTCTATCCATGCCTTGAAAAATCCTCTTTAAATTACACTTGTGAGTAGATGGGAGAGCACATTTTCTTGAAGTCACCATCAATCCTCCGCCCAGGTTGCAGTTCTCTTTAATACATCAGCGAACCTCCCTTCTAGTACATTTGCTCTTCTGCTGTCTAGAGATGAGAAGCTGTAGTCTGCACATTGACAGAAGGACACGAGGGCCATTGATTCAAGAGTGAAATCAAAGGACACACTATTTAGCCTCAAATCCTCTAGACAATTAATTTAACCTCCTAGGCTGAAGGTTTTCTCAACAGAAGGTGTTTGCAGTTGAGTTGGCTGATTCTTTTTTAAAGAGAGAGTCCACTGATGAACAAGTTAATCAGCTTCCTTTGCTGGTTCTTAGAGTATATTCTGATGATTTTAGCTACTGTTTGGGAGTTGTTCTTAATAGAAACATATGCAACATAGTCCTCTAGTAGAAGTAATACAGTTAGTAGATAGAAACACACAATTTGAGTAGCATAGACTTGGATTCAAATGTGAGGTCTACCACTAGAGAGTACATGGCCTTAGGCAAATGAATAAACATCTTTATCTGTAAAATGGGAATACCCATATCTAACACATTGGCTGGTTATGATAATGCATGAAAAGCATTTAGTGAAGTGCTTCTGTATAATATCTTGATGTCCTCATCATCATCTTCTACCGAGCTTCTTAATTAATTAAATTAATGTAACTGTGTTGGAAGCTAAGCGTAAGAGATGGTGTGTGGGGGAGCTGTAACAGATTGGTGAGCCAAGGAACTTAAGTTAAAGATTACTTAAAACAGGCGCTTGGGTGGCTCAGTGTGTTGGACATCTGCCTTTGGCTCAGGTCATGATCCCACGTAGGATCGAGCCCCACATCAGGCTCTCTGCCTCTGTCTGCCGCTCTGCCTGCCACTCTGCCTACTTGTGCTCTCTATCAAATAAATGAATAAAATCTTAAAAAAAAAAATTACTTAAAACAGTTAGTGCCACAAATAAAATATAACTGTGGAACAACCTAAACCTTCAGGCTGGTAGTTTACTGCCCCTCTCAGACATCTTTTATCAGCAATGACCACACACACTGTAGTGGAGACTTGGGATCTGGACATACCAGAAATTCAGAGGTGGTTCTACTGCTTCCCTGGCTGTGTGAACCACTTTTAGTTTCAACTGACACTAAATTATAAAATAAGAATATATGTACCTCACAAGGCTGCTGTGAG
Organism: Phoca vitulina; assembly: GCF_004348235.1. Lineage (NCBI taxonomy): Eukaryota > Metazoa > Chordata > Mammalia > Carnivora > Phocidae > Phoca > Phoca vitulina. The sequence goes on from NW_022589709.1 coordinate 8,619,000, forward strand.
GGTTAGAAGTAATATCTTTAAAATATCTAGCAAGGTATTATAAAATATAGATACATAATATATGATAGGAATGTATTCTCATAAAAACAGATTTGGAACAGATTCTCATCTTCTACTATACCCATTATAGTTATTTTAGTCTTTGTAGAATTATCTACCTGTGTTCACCCCCAACAGTGAAAATGATTTTTATTTCACTCTCTTATTATATCACAAAACCCCACGTAATCAGCTGTATTTAGGTTTAAGAGGACACAGGGGAAAGAGGAGAGATTCCGTAGTCCAGTTACATAAATACAAAAAAATGTATTCTTACTATGCCAAGAACAGAAATCTTAGAATGCATTGTCTCACAGAGGCAACTTTGCACATTACGATCAGATTCTGCATAACAGAATTCAGACTCTTATATGAATGCAGTATGCTTTTGTGGGTACTCATAGGACTATAAACACTGTAACATGGTTCCTAGGGGAAAGTGCTCCAACCAAGCAGCTTATGCTTGAGATCCAACATAATAGAGTGGTTAAAAGTATAGGTTCAGAGTCAGAGAGCCCTGCATTTAAATCCAGGGTTGAGTACTTACTAGCTGAGTGAGTGAGTGAGTTTCTTAATCTGTCTGTCCTTCAGTTTTTCCATCTGCAAATGAGTGGCATAAATACATCCCTTATGTTGTTTGGAGGAATAAATGGAATAATGTATGTCAAACATTTAATAAGCGTATAGTAAGATTCCAAATATTAGCTGTTTAATATTACTATTGTTATTATAGGTTATGTTTAAAAACCCTTTTTAGAGCTAGCCAATGTTTATATTCTTGGAAGTGAGAGGGCAATTGAGAAAGGCCATTTGAGACACAAAACACAATTTCCTAAATGAATATGTTGTTTTGTACATTTATCCAGCAGTTGAGAACATTATGATGGGAGTATTTCATGGTCTTATATTTAATTATTGTTGTTCCCAACTTTAACCCTGAATAATGCCCAAATCAGACATGCAGAAGAAACATCAGAAATGAAAACTTAATAGTGGTATTAGAACAGTGATAAATGCTTTGTTTTTTTGTTAGAGTGGAGTTTGTGTTAAGGTAAATATATTTTGGAGTCTAATATAGTGTGGCCCTTTCCTAATACTTTAAACAAAATATATGTAAGAAAATATAATGCTTTCTATTATGTTGTAATTGATTTCTCCTATATCTTTACATGGACAAACACACTACTGTGTTTTCTCAACTCTTGTATCTTTTATTAAATGAAATAACATGGACATAATATTAAATAAAAGAACAAGGGTGAAGATAACTCAGCAGTTTGTGTCTGTGGCATTTTCTATTACTTATCCTAGGAGGCACTAAAGCATGGCTTTTGTTGATTCACAGTAGGAAATAAAAGTTAAAGAAGTTGACTGTGTAATCCATCTTTCCATACACAAATTAAATATCTCTCTCAATGTTTACATAGTGCTTATTGCAGAATATAGAGGGATATGCCTTAGCACATCATCTAAGCAATTTTTCACTTGATATTTAGCAAAAGGTTAGACTGATTTTATAGACTAAAAATAGCGGTAACACCTAGATAACCAGCAGGGCACACCCACTTTTATTCTAAGGTTATAGAATAAGCTATAATATATACAGGGAAGGTACTATATAAATTGTATTAACTATATTTTCTTATTTTCTGTATTCTTAATGTATGGCATGTTAAGCGTGGGGGGTGGAGGGTGAGGGAGTCTGAAAGGCACTTGTCTGTGAGCGTGTCTTTAATATGCAAACTGACCAATCCTGAGTCTATACTCCCTTCTGCCTTCTTTAATCAGGCTCCTGAAGTCTGGGACTTAATTCCCTTGCCCTAAATTAACCCAAGACCAGGTGCTAGAAGATTAGAGGTCACCTCTATACCCCAGAGCCCACTGAATTCAAACTATCCAATCCTAAACCTGCTCGGCTGCTTACTCTACCTTACCCATTCTTTCTCATGAAAACCACAATGAAGTTTTTTGCCTACCCCTTCCCCTCACTCCTTTTGCTTTCTGACTGATGCCACTCCTTTTCTGTGTGGTCCTATGAAGCATGGCATGCTCCCTCCCCTTGGGAACTGTGAGTAACAAACTGTCTTTTCAATGGCAATCATCTCCTGATCTGTTGACGTCACCATACTAGAAGGAAAACAAAATCCCAGGTTCATTTGAAAACATAAATCCAGGATTTTTTTGTAATTAAGGTTAGTTTTGGTGTTTACAGAATGGCAGAAGAAAACAATAATGAAAAGAGTGTCTTTTTCCCTTTCATTCTTTCTTTCTTTGCCTCTCCCAACATTTTTTTTTTTTTTTTTTTGTCTTCATGTTAGATGTAACTTTAAGCATGAGGATGCAGCTTTGGGGGGAAAAGCCCTCAAGGAGCCCAGTCTGTTGGGAGAACAGACAGGAACATCTGTGAGTTTAACCTAGAATAGTAACCATGAGGATAGAGGCACATCACAGAGAGTGGCCATTTAACTGCTGGAGTGAGATGCCAGGCTGAAAATAATAAAGGAAAGAAATATTTCCAGGAAGAAGTGACAGCTCAACATAGGTTTCCTTTTTCTTATTTTAAAAGTAAGGTTTACGGAAGTAAAATTTACATACAGTAAAATCCACTCTTTAAAAGTGTTCGCTTCCATGATTTTTGACAAACATACACAGTTGAATAACCACTATCATAATCAGGATATAACATTTCTGTCAGCACAACATGGTTCTCTTGTGCCTCTTTGCAGTCAAGCTTCTACTCTTACTCCTAGTCCCTGGAAATCATTGACCTCTTTTCTGGCCCAGTAGTTTTGCTTTTTTCAGAATGTCACATGAATGAATTTATACAAATGTGTGTGTATTTTTTTTCCCCTTTTATTCTTTTCTTGATTTATGTGTCTGTCTGGTACCACACTGTCTTGATTACTACTTCTTTCTAGAATGTCTTGAAATCCAGTCATGTAAGTTCTCCAGCTCTGTTCATTTTCAGAATTGTTGGGTTTTTAAAATTTCTTTTGTCTTTCCAAATTAATTTTAGAATCCGTTTCTCTGTTTCTGTTAAGAATCTGCTTATTTCTTTTAATTCCTAAAATAAGATCCACATATTAGCTGATTCATGGTAGAAGACAATGAAAAACAAAGTAACAGAGACCAAATACCCTGGACTTGGTTTGCCCCCAGATAAAGATGTGGCGGCTGATAGGAAAAAAAAAAAATAATCTGCTGATATTTTGATTGAGATTGCAGTGAATCTATAGGCTAACTTTAGAAGCATTGACATCTTATGAATAATGAGTTTTCTATACCATGATTGTGATTTTTTTTATGTCTCTAGGTTTTTTAAAATTATTCTCAACAATACTTTGTAGATTTTGTGTATGCTCCTGTTTATCCCTAAGTATTTCATGTTTTGATGCTATTACATATGGTATTATTTCTGTAATTCCAATTTTCAAATGTTTGTTGGAAGAGTGCACTTGTTAAGGTTTTGTAGACCTCCACTCTGACCTTCCATCTTCTGCCATGCAGTGATCAGAGGTTTCACTTTATCACATGATTAAATCTGGGAAACAGAGCAAAAGAAGACAAAATACTCAGTTATGATCTGTTTATATTTTTTACCCTCATTTACCTGGTAACGACTATAAAATGGCTAGGGACTGCTAATTCATTATTTGATGTCTGTGGAAGAAATATTCACTGTTTCCCCTACTTGGTGTGCCAGACAGACACCTTGTTGTGGCCAGTGAGATGCATGAAGTTGCCAGATAACCAGGGGAAGGAATCAGTGGGTAACATGGACATTTATTAGTTAAGTGTATGTGAAATAGCAGGAAAGAGATGCTGAGAATATTCAAAGTGTTCTGAACGTTATTGCTATAGTAATACTGATATTTACTATATAGACAAGTATACATGTATATAGTTAATTATTTGGTGACATATTTAATTTTGTGATAAATCCTTTTGGGTATAATGAGCTCAGAAACTGAAAGTGGATACTTAAGTACTAAATTTCTCTTTTTCAAAAAAGTTGAAGAAGAAATTTAGTCTATGCAAAATATTTGTTGACAATTGCTACCTGTCACGGGGACCATAGTGATATCAATGACCATATAGGAAACAGAAGACAAATATTCTGAGGAAGCATCAGAATTTACTTCAAAAGTTAATTATTATATTAAGAAGAATGTGCCTGAAGACTGATTTAATATGCAGCTGCAGATGGTATGTTTACATATCACTCTGTGAAATATCATTTACCATTTAGATAAAATGACTGTTTAAAATAGCTCTTACTCAGTTGTTATCCAGATTTTCTTGTGCATGTATGAAAACTTGAGCAGTAGCTGTGAATGTTTTGGCTGTAATAGCAGAAGAACATCTCCAGTTACTAAATAATGGCAGGTTTATATCAGAATGTTGACATCCTTCAAAAAGAAAATTTGTTAATTCTAATAATGGATCAATTTTTTTTCTCCATCCAGTCTGTGGAGTCAAAGGAAAGGCTTTGGATGTTCATTCTGTCCAATGTGAAATATCTGATATTATGGTGGATGCTTTTGTAAAATTCAGTTAAAAGTTTCCTTCACCATTCAAAGTAAAATTATTTGGTTTGCTGTATTACTAAAAATAGTTGAGCATAGAATCACTGGAAAACAATGTTGTTAATAAATTAAAAAAACTTGAGCAGTGTGCTTGGTATGCACATAATTTATCATTGTTCCTTTTCTATCAATGGTAACAGAAGTAAGAGTTGTCAAATTTATACAGTTTAAATACATACACACTTTAGACAGTAAACTACATAACTTTTATGTGAGAATAGAAACAAAAAATAAGAACAAGAAAAGAATTTTAGCTGGCAGATGTGCTTTCCATCTTTGTTGCCCACCATCAGATAGAAATGTTTTAGGCTCTGAAAACTTTGGAAATAAACCTAACTGCTCAATGATGATATTGAGCTTTTTTTTGGTAATGAATCACCTAAAAGTTTTGTTACATTCTATTCAGAATCAGGCAGAAATATTTAATCAATGTATTTATGAATAGAGCACCAAGAAATATCAGCTCTTTTTTTCTTTAAGAGAGGGAGGTGGGGAGGGGAGAGGGAGAGAGAGAGAATTTTAAGCAGGCTCCTTGCCCAACACTGAGCCTGACGAAGGACTCGATCTCACAACCCTGAGATTGTGACCTGAGCTGAAATCAGGAGTTGGATGCTTAACCAACTGAGCCAGCCAGGCACCCCAAGAAATATCAGCTCTTAATGCTTTTTAGCAAATGACAATTGTTCAAAACAAAATTTATGAACAGTAAACTATTGCAATGGAGGGTATTATGCTGAGCGAAATAAGTCAGTCAGAGAAAGACATGTATCATATGACCTCACTGATATGAGGAATTCTTAATCTCCAGAAGCAAACTGAGGGTTGCTGGAGTGGGGGGGGTGGGAGAGATGGGGTGGCTGGGTGATAGACATTGGGAAGGGTATGTGCTATAGTGAGTGCTGTGAATTGTGTAAGATTGTTGAATCACAGACCTGTACCTCTGAGACAAATAATATATTATATGTTAAAAAAAAAAAAAAGAAGAAGATAGCAGGAGGGGAAGAATGAAGGGGGGAAAATCGGAGGGGGAGATGAACCGTGAGAGACTATGGGCTCTGAAAAACAAACTGAGGGTTCTAGAGGGGAGGGGGGTGGGGGAATGGGTTAGCCTGGTGATGGGTATTAAAGAGGGCACGTTTTGCATGGAGCACTGGGTGTTATGCACAAACAATGAATCATGGAACACTACATCAAAAACTGATGATGTGATGTATGGTGATTAACATAACATAATAAAAAAAAGCAAGGGAAGATCAGAACAAATGAAATAGTCTTCTTCTTAAATTTGAAACTCTATAATTGCACTTTGGAATATTTCAAACTGGGGGGAAATTTTTTTGATGGGGCTCCTATTTTTAACTGAATTTCTATTCTGTATTGGAAAGGATTGAGTTTGAGTAATTTTATAAGTTTTCAGCATTTATATTTGGTGAAAGATATGAAGAATATATCAAACAGAGAAAGCTTATTTGAAGTTTTTTTTTAATTTTTTAAAAATTTTTAAATTTTTTTGAGAGAGAGAGGAGGGGAGGGACAAAGGGAGAGGGAGAGAGAGAATCCCAAGCAGGCTCCACACCCAGCGCAAAGCCTGATGTGAGGCTCGATCCCACCACCTTGAGATCATGATGCAAGCTCAAATCGAAGAGATGCTCAATGGACTGAGCCACCCAGGTACCCCTGAAAGGTGTTATTTGTACAAATTGTGAAGAAAGAGTCTCATAATGTAGTCCGTACCTATATAAAAAGAGTACCTATAAATATAATGGACTAAAATATTTACAAAGTTTACATGAAAACATTATAAATGAGAATATTCTCCATTTAGCAGTTTGTTCAGCTTACTTCAGAACCTAAATAGAGCATAATTTCTCAGTTAAAAACAGTCTATAGAGAAGAGCCAATTAAAAGTGTCAACAATGTAAAATTTATGAACAGCAAAATGCAAATTTGAAGGTTGTAAGCAATTTTTTAAATAAAATAATAATAAGATTACATAAAAAATGCATACTTCAGAACAGTACCTGTGATATGATATTGTAAGACAAAAGGTATAGGAATGACCATTCTTATGCTACTCTTTCTTTCTTTCTTTCTTTCTTTCTTTCTTTCTTTCTTTCTTTCTTTCTTTCTTT